>NC_044031.1:521996409-522126409 GCF_901765095.1 Microcaecilia unicolor
CAAGATAATCAGCGTTGATAACAGCTCTTAACAAGCAATAATGAGGACTAATTGGCACTAATTAGAGTTTACGCACAGAACTCACTAAGTGCATTCTGTAATGGGGAAATGGGAGTTTTGTTGGTGTTCCGAAATGTACGCAAGTAGTTATAGTATATGGCCCAGGGTACCTAAATCTATGCGCTGGGATTGATGCCACATTTTCATTCGTGTAAATGGATGCAAATAGTTTTAGGTGCTAGGATGCCAACTAAGTGACTTCTATATACTGCACATAACTCTAGGTGCCACGATTAGTCAGCACTAATATCTGCGCTGATTTTTTTATTCACCATATATAGAATCTCCCCTTAAGCCCTGTTCTAATGTGGCAGTATTGTTGGCATTTTTTAGCTATTTATTTTTCAGGCCATGTGCTAACATTCATTGGCATGTGTTATTTGGAAAAAGCTAACATGGATGCAATAAATGCCTCTTATTTATTTAGGAGGTGCTAAGAGTTGCTGCGTTAACTCAGTATTGACCAGATAGCATGCACAAATTCAAACATATTAGCTGGTTAACACTTCCATGCCCATTCTCTACCCATGAGATACTCCTAGCAAAAAATATATTAAAAATAGCCAGCACATGAGTTAGCATTC
Source organism: Microcaecilia unicolor (assembly GCF_901765095.1). NCBI lineage: Eukaryota > Metazoa > Chordata > Amphibia > Gymnophiona > Siphonopidae > Microcaecilia > Microcaecilia unicolor. Next base: position 521,997,054 of record NC_044031.1, read on the forward strand.
GCTGAGAGGCAATCTACCACAAAAAAGCTTTAACACATTTTGTGGTAAGCTTTTTTTTTTCCTGGATTAAGCTCATATTAGTGTTTAATGTGATTTAGGGGTCCTCATACTACCCCTCTCCTCAAGACCCTTCACTGGCTCCCTATCCGTTTTCCCATCCTGTTCAAACTTCTTCTACTAACCTATAAATGTACTCACTCTGCTGCTCCCCAGTATCTCTCCACACTCGTCCTTCCCTACACCCCTTCCCGTGCACGCCGCTCCATGGATAAATCCTTCTTATCTGTTCCCTTCTCCACTACTGCCAACTCCAGACTTCGCGCCTTCTGTCTCGCTGCACCCTACGCCTGGAATAAACTTCCTGAGCCCCTACGTCTTGCCCCATCCTTGGCCACCTTTAAATCTAGACTGAAAGCCCACCTCTTTAACATTGCTTTTGACTCGTAACCACTTGTAACCACTCGCCTCCACCTACCCTCCTCTCTTCCTTCCCGTTCACATTAATTGATTTGATTTGCTTACTTTATTTATTTTTTGTCTATTAGATTGTAAGCTCTTTGAGCAGGGACTGTCTTTCTTCTATGTTTGTGCAGCGCTGCGTATGCCTTGTAGCGCTATAGAAATGCTAAATAGTAGTAGTAGTAGTAGTAGTACTTTTACCAAGCTGTGGGAAAACGGGCCCTGTGCTAGCACTGGGGATGTTTTTCTCACACACCAGGGCCCTTTTTTACTGCAGCGGGTAAAAAGACCCCAGACACACATGGCCATGCGGTAAGAGTACTCTTATCGCATGGCCATGTGACAGGAAGCCTTTACTGCCACTCATCGGGTTACTGCTACACAAGCCATTTCCTGGGGTTTTCTTTTTTTCCCCTGGAAATGGCACGTGGTTAGGGAGGGGCTACCACTGGCGGCTGCATTGGGCCGGCGGTAGTCCCGGAAGAGCGAGCGGCAAGCCTGCATTGGGCTTACCGCTGCTCTGTAAAAGGGACCCTATGTTCCAGAGATATGCATATAAGATTAAATTCTGTAAATGGGGCCTAAAAAATTAGTACAAAAAAAACACTTAAGCAGTATTCTATATGCCATGCCTAGAGTTCAGCACAGTTTATAGAATACATGCTTAAGCAGAGAGTTGGACATAAATTTAGGCATGAACATTTGCACCAACGAAAACGTGATGCAAATGTCCACACCTAAATTTATGTGCGGTGCACCATTATTCTGTAATTACATGTGTAATTCAAAGCCCTTGTCCCTGTTCTGCCCTGAAACATTCATGACCCTCCCATTTCCATGCTGCCTTTTTTTGGAACACATGTAAATTTTAAGTACAGATCCCGTGCCTAACTTCATGCCCGTTGGTTCCAATTAAATCTAACTAGTGCCAATAACTGCTTGTTAAAAAGGCAGTTATTGGCACTAATTAGCTCATTATTTTATTAAATTACGTGCACAAATCGGGAATGTGCCTAAATTTGAACGCGCAATTTTTGGTGACCTTTATGGAATCAAGGGCATAGCTTATAACTTTGTAAAAGTTATGCACATAAGTAAGCATCCTGCCCGTGTTCCTCCCAGAATCCCGCTATGTGTATACCCACCTATAAATTACACACAATAGGAGATTAGCATGAAGTTCCAGAATAGTGCTTGGGCGCACTTTTGGCCTTTTTGTATATACAGTGCATGCCATTTAAGTGTCGCGTGACAAAGGGGCAATAAATTTTGAAATCCCGTTGGCTAACTTCTACAGGCAGAATAAGCGAAAGAATGTTGTTAAAATGTACACTGGAGTCGTCATCGTCATCGTTGCACAACTGTAAGACTTTAACACTGGTTGAACGAATAGAAGTTCTTTAAAAAATTAGAAAACAAACAAAGTCAAGCATCTATTGCTAAAGAATATGGTGTCAATCCCAGTCAAATTTCACGTATCTTGAAGCAGAAAGATCAGCTTCTGGAAGACTGGCAAAACAATACAAATCCACACAGGAAACATAAACAGGTGGGAAAAGCTGATGATGTAGAAGATGCTCTTCTTCGGTGTTTTTCTCAAGTCAGGAGCAGACAGTTTCCTGTCAGTGGTCCACTGCTTATTGAGAAAGCTAATCAGCTAGCTGAAAGTCTTGAACTAACTGAATTCAAAGCCACTGTTGGATGGTTGGAAAGATGGAAGGAGAGGAACAGCATAAAATTCAAGAAACAGCACGGTGAAAAAAAGACGCTAATGACTTTGGTGCTGAAAATTGGGTTGTTTCAGTTCTTCCTACCATCTTGAATGAGTTTGCACCTTGTGACATTTTCAATGCTGATGAAAACGGTCTCTACTGGCGAGCGATTCCTGATGGAACACTTGCATTCAAACAAGCCGAAACTACAGGAAGTAAAACGTTGAAGGACCGACTGACGATCCTCCTTTGCTGCAATATGGATGGGAGTGAGAAATTGGAACCACTCATCATTGGAAAGAGCAAACAGTCCCGTTGCTTCAAAAATGTTAAGTGACTTCCTGTATCATACGAGGCTAACGCAAATTCATGGATGACTGGGGAAATTTGGAAGCAGTGGCTAAAGACGTTAGACACTAGAATGTGGGCACAAAAGCGTCAGATTTTGCTGCTTTGTGATAATTGTGCTGCACACAGGGATGATGTCAGGCTGTCTAACGTCAAGGTGGTCTTTCTGCCACCAAACACTACCTCTCTGTTCCAGCCTATGGATCAGGGCATAATAGCCAAGTTCAAACAACATTATCGGGCTCTTGTGCTACGTCATCTGATGAGCGTTATGGATGACCAGACTGGCAAGGATAAATGTGCTGTTGAATTGGCTCGTAATCTATCACTGTTGGATTCCCTACATATGCAGAAAGAAGCCTGGAATCATGTTACACAGGCAACCATTGTGAACTGCTACAAGTGGGCAAGTTTTGTTAAGGATGTGGAGAGGTACGAAACAGATGCAGCTGTTGCAAACACGTCAGATGAACAGGCTATTGACATCCCAGCTGGTGTTACTGAAGAGGAGTTTCATCAGTGTGTAGCTGTTGATTATGATCTACAAATAGCTGACGACAGCACTGATGTCCAGATATGTGCCTACATGCAAGAAATGGCTGATGATGAAACAGATGATAAAATGAGCAGCGAGGCACATGCTGACGAAATTCAACAACCTCCTGTCACTTTTGCTAGAGCGCTGGAGAGTCTCAACACCTTGCGGGCCTATCTGGAGGCCACTGGATATCAGTGCTATGACAGTTTTTACCATCTGGCAGACCTAATCTATGGAACTCACAGACACATGAGTGTACAGAGGACTATGACTGATTACTTCAAGTAAGCCTAACGTCAGTTAACGGAGACTGTATAACGTCAGTTAACAGAGACTGTATACTGTATGTATAATAAACAGTACTGTACATATGTTTATCAGATGTCAAGCTTCTTTGGGTCACAACGATTAAGTGCACGCTCCAGTTAACTGCATGTATTTCTTTGGTCCCAGACCCTTGCACTTAAGCGGATTGCACTGTATGTCATTATCTGATCATTTACATATGCAGTTTATTTATTACATTTGTACCCCGCGCTTTTCCACACATGGCAGGCTCAATGCGGGTTACATAGCAACAATAAATATACAATTTGTAATAAACGTAATAATGATGGGGTTAACGGATAAGTAAATAGAACATAGGAGGAATTAGGTGTAGGATTACATGTACATAAATGTTAGCACCTACTTAATAAAATTATCCCCATTATTCTTGCTAACAAGACCAATGTTGTGACATTATGTTCTACAACTAAAGAGATCCTGAGGGAATAGGAAGTTAAGGGTGTGTGTGTGTTTGTGTGTGTGTGTGTGGTGGTGGGGGGGGGGGGGTTGGAGAATAAGAGGAGTGACAGAAACAGAAGGAAATTCTGTAATGTTTACTCAGTTTTATAATTTGTAAGTACTGGATTTTTAGCAGGCGTGCTTTGGTCTGACTAGCTGGAGAAAGCCACCAGCAGGAGTCTGTGTGAGGAGGCAACCTATCAGCATCTCTTTATAAAAATCATGAGATAAGGATTTCGAAAGGTTGCAGATGTGCTGTAGTAAACATTTGAGAAGACAAATGTTTTCTATGTTAAAAAGTTTCCCTTTTGATGCATTTTGTTTTCCAAATGAAAATGATTGTCATGTAAGAAAAACAGTATGTACCTTATGCCTGCATTATTTTCTTGAAATAATGCTTTCAATACACATGTATGATGTAGCTTCTGCTTTACAGTGAATGGAAGGTTTTCATTGGTGAAATAAAAATCAATACCATTAAAACAAAATCTTCAGATTTTTTTTAAGCTCACATGCTGAGGAAAATAATTCATGAATAAATGCAGTCCTCTGTATCTCCTCAATAAAATACTGATAACAATTAGGATAGGGATAAAAGCAGTCTAGCAAAGCATATATTCTTACAAAATCATATTTGTTAGTATATTTAACCATTTAAAGAAAAATATGCTAATGCAATTCCCTTTCTTCTGTTTATTTGATTAACTTTGCCTTAATGCACGTCATAACTTAATTTCACAGATTACCTCATCCTTTATTTAAATCTGAAAAACTGTTCTTTTAAGATTAGGAACAGTGATAAAATCATTGCTTACTGAGGCAAGTAGTCTTTGAATTCAGCTATGCACATTAGAAGGATGTTACACCCAGCATACTTTTAATAATGCTCATTTAGAAGATAATTTTAGTATCTGCATAAGGGAAAAATGGATTTTTGATGAGTTCTGGTATGACCATATGTGGGATTACTCAGTGTGAGGTATTGCTAGCAAGTTCATTGCTTTCAAAAATCAAAGTTAAATGGTTCATCTATCATCAGAATTTGTGTCTGGGCGACTTGTCTGAACATCAATATGATTTATGGTTTGAATTGGAGGAATCAACCATGCATGTTTCTTAGTTTATCGTTTTATGCTGTCTTCAATTAAATGACTATAAACACAGTGATGGCTCTATGACATTGTCTATCAATAAGGGCTATCAGATTTTGCATGCGAATATTTAAATTTTTGTAAAGACCTTTTGACTTCTGGATTCCCCATTGTACATGTAATATACATTCTTTATATAGATTTGGACATTCAACTTAGGAACCTCCAATTAAATTCTAGGAATACAGTAATAAGAGTGAACTTATACCTTGCCTATCCTGTCTACTGGGTGAGGAAAAAACAGTAACCCCCTACAGTTTTTTGCAGTTTTATCAGCAACCGCTTTGAATTTCGATGAGAAATGTTACATACCTATTTAATCATAAATACACAATACTATTAAACAATATTTAATTATCTTAAGCTATGTTGGTGTTACTGCCATTTTAGCATTACTACCTAGCAATTTTTGCGCGTTAAAAATGTTCAAGCTAAAACATAGCAAAATAAAGAAACAATAAACAATGTGTCAACATTTTGCAGTCAAGCTGACACATTTTCTTCACACTGCTGAGCTTTTAGTTCTTGAGGTGATACGCAGTTACGCTCCAAAACCTTGTTCACGCAGTGTGTAGATTCTTATTTTGTTCGTTACTGACACCCTGCCCATGACTATTGTTATGATACAAAATGCTGTTAAATAATCTGAACAAAGTACAAGCAAAAGTCCAAACAAAAAATCAGCACCAAGGGCCTGGAGGAGTAGCCTAGTGGTTAGTACAGTGGATTTTGATCCTGGGGAGCTGAGTTCAATTCCCACTACAGCTGCTTGTGACTCTGGGCAAGTCACTTAACCCTACATTGCTCCTGGTACAAAATAAGTGCCTGAACATATGTAAACCACTTTAAATGTAGTTGCAAAAACCTCCAAAAGGCTGTTTAGCAAGTCCCCTTTCCCTTAAAAAGAGGGACACAGTTCTTTAATTATAAACTTTTGGTGAAACAGTCATTGAAGAAAGACCCGCACGGGCCGTGTTTCAGTGCTCGTCAGGGGTCTCCGCATAATTGGAAAAACAGTACTCATGCGATGCAAAGCTAGCTCTCTCTTTTGACATCATGAGTACTGTTTTTCCAATTACACGGAGATCCCTGACACAGGTGCGGAGCACCGAAACACAGCCTGTGTCGGGTCTTTCTCCAATGACTGTTTCGCCAAAAGTCTATAATTAAAGAACTATGTCCCTCTTTTTAAGGCCCTTGGTGCTGTTTTACTATACAAACATTTTTGAATTTGCAAAAATCACCGAAGGCCCTGTTTATTAAGCCATGTTGTAAGAATGCAAACTTTTTAGTGTGCACTAAAAATTAGTGGCACTAATGATAGAGACACCCATTATATTCCTATGCGTGTCTCTATCATTAGTGCATGCTAAAAAGTTTGCACGCCTACTGCATAGCTTAGTGAATAGGGCCCTGAGTGATTAAGCTAAAAGGTCTGTAACTTCCCCAATGTTTAAAGATAATCTCATTCCACTTGGCACAGAAATGTAGATAATGACAACAAATAAAGCTGTAACATTTCACATTGAAATTCTAAGCAGTTGCTGAGAAAACAGCAAATAATCTCTAGGGTGTTACTTTTTTTTTTGTCTTACCCTGTATAGTTCATTCAGTGTATGCACATTTTTACAAATAAATCAGCAAGCCTTTAAAAATACATGGCTGATACAGTTTATATATGTTTTTATATAACAAACTTACATTTTGGAGCTATTTGCATGCTTTATTTTTCCTTGAAAATTTGCAAGCCTTCTGGAATATTATTTTTGCTCTTGTTGCATTCAAGTTCTAAATGCCTATTTTGCTACATACAAACATTTAAAGCAGAAAGTAGGTAAGGTAAAGTAAAACGAATAGAAATTATTCTCAGAGAAGAATGAATAGTTGCAAAACACAGACTTTCATTTTCTACAGGGACATTAAATAATGATAACCTCGGCTTTCATATTTATGAACGCATAGCATTTGCAGCGGCAGCATACGGAAGAAGAATCATTTTCTGTGCAGCTGTACTTTAATATGACTGTCAACAGCTAGGTATGACTATAACTGAGAATTAGCATTCTAGCTTATAAAGAACTTTTGTGCTACTGTGCTTCTGTTGATGAAAAAACAATATAGTGTGATTCCAACAAACAAATCGTGTGTTTGGTGAATCCATGCTATAACTGCTCTTTAATTGAAATGTGAAGGGAAAATTAAGAACTTTTTGTGTTGATATATTCCATATATATTCATATATACTAATTGCATTATTTTTCTGTGAAATTAAATAGACTACTCTTGTGACGTAATCAGGGGCCCTTTTACTAAGCCGCGTTGGTGCCTATGAAGTTTATTTTCGAAAGAGATTGCCGGCCATCTTCCGACACAAATCGGGAGACGGCCGGGGATCTCCTGATCCCGGCCAAATCGGTATAATCGAAAGCCGATTTTGGCCGGCCCCGACTGCTTTTCGTCGCGGAGCCGGCCAACCTTCAAGGGAGGGTACAGAAGGCGAGGCGGGGGGTGGGGTGGGGGCATGGTTACGAGATAGCCGGCTTCACCCCATAATGGAAAAAAGATGGCCGGCTCAGACAAGCATTTCGCCGGCTGCACTTGGTCCATTTATTTTTAGGTCCAAGTCACAAAAAAGTGCCCCAATTGACCAGATGACCACCGGAGAGAAAAGGGGATCACCTCCCCTTACTCCCCCATTGGTCACCAACCCCCTCCCACCCAAAAAAAATAATAAAAAAAGTTTTTTGCCAGCCTGTATGTCAGCCTGAAATGTCATACCCAGCTCCCTGACAGCAGTATGCAGGTCCCTGGAGCAGTATTTAGTGGGTGCAGTGCAATTCAGGCAGGTGGACCCAGGCCCATCCCCCCCTACCTGTTCCACTTGTGGTGGTTAATGTTGAGCCCTCCAACCCCCCCCAAAAAACCCACTGTACCCACATGTAGGTGCCCCCTTCACCCCTTAGGGCTATGGTAGTGGTGTAGAGTTGTGGAGAGTGGGTTTTGGGGGGGATTTGGGGGGCTCAGCACCCAAGGTAAGGGAGCTATGCACCTGGGAGCTACTTTTATTTTTTTTTTTAATTTCTAGAAGTGCCCCCTAGAGTGCCCGGTTGGTGTCCTGGCATGTGAGGGGGGCCAGTGCACTACAAATGCTGGCTCCTCCCATGGCCAAATGCCTTCCATTTCGCCGGGTTTGAGATGGCAGGGCCCGGTTTCCATTATGGCTGAAAAACAAAGCCGGACATCTCCTCTACACCCAGTGATCGATTTAGCTGGCCCCAACCATATTTTGAAAATACGGTTGGCTCTGCCCCCTTGCAGAGCTGGCCCCGAAGATGGCCAGCCATCTATTTGGCCGGCACCGTTCAATTATGCCCCTCCATGTGTGTCAATTTTGAACTACTGCCCGGCAAACGTGTGACCTGGGTGGTAATTTCACTTTTTATGTGTGTCCACTAAGCGTGCCGGAAAGTTTAGTGTGCATGGCGCTAACCAGGAGGTAATCGGAATGGTACATGCGTAGACCATTACCACCCAGTTAACGCGTGAGAACTTAGGCCAATGGGTGACGGTAAAGTATCAGGCCCAAAATGGACACACACCAATTTTTATTTTGCCACATATCTATTTTCGGCCAAAAAGAAAGAGGACTTTTTTGCAGGTGCGCTGAAAAATGGACCTGCGCGTGTCCAATACACGCATCTACACCAGCGCAGGCTACTTTTTGGTGCACCATAGTAAAAGGACCTCCAGATATGTAATAACATAACGAGAGAACTAGTGTGTGTTTTCTGTTTATTTATGATTTTTTAAGACTTGACAAAATGAGAGATGTACTTTGTAAGTTCTCAGTAAGAGAATCTACTAAAGTGTTGTAAATTTTATTTATGTTCTTCCATCTACCTGATTTCATCATTCTTACTCTAAATTGGGCTAAGAAATAGTGACAGTGGGTAATTATGTAAGAAGTGTGATTTTATGATTCTTTGAATTAAAAAAAATATTCTTCATATGGATTTCTGGCTTAGTGAACAGTTTATCATAAATAGTTTATCATAAATTACTGTTAGATATGTAGCAAACGGTTTGATACATATCTAACAGTAATACTTTCTTCTTTCCATCGACTTATCTTCTTACAAATGAATAAATCATAATATCAGACTAAAACAAAAATGATTGAGATTCTCCATATAAACTATTTATGATATCATTAAGTAACTCAGCCGCATGCTGTTTGAAAATAAGGCATAGGAATAGATTTGGAAAATGTAAACCTGAAAGAAAAAAAATAATACTTTGAATAGTATTAGAGTTTGTAATGCTCATACCTCCATTCCCCCAAGGGTAATAAGGTAGGGTACACTTAACTTGCTCCCCCTCCTAATTGTGGGGCAAAGGAAGTTATGAGATTGAGGAGCGTGAGGGCAGTATGAGAACAGCAAAGGATTTCAGCAGTAGCTACCTAGCATCTGAGGCACATCAGTAGCATTGTTGGTGCGGGCAGAAGGTTGAAAAATCAGAGTTAGGATGCCAAGGCCTTTTTGCCAATGCAAGTGTGTGGTTTGGAGGAAGTGGGGGCCAGTATCCTTGAAGTTTTCAGAGTTGTCCAGCTTGTTGGTACTGCTGCGGGGGATTCTACACAAAACTTTTCAAAATTCTGTGCACAGTATTTACAAAGTCTTAAAATTTCTGCATTTTTTTATTTGTAGTGCTTTATACAGAATCTCCCCATCATGAGGCCTCAGATTCTGTCTTGTATTTTCTTTCATCAGCTCCAGCCTCCCTAGTTTCATCTCTTTCTCTAACTCCCAGCAAGACCCCAAATTCTGCCCCCCCCCCAAATCCCCCACATGCAGTATCCCCACATCTCATTCTCCCTTCCCCTAGGCACATTCCCACTTTTTATTCTTTCTCCTCCTCTCCCCAGCCATCATTCTATCTCTCCCCCTCCCCAAGGCACACAATCAAGCTTGATTTCTTCCCACACCAGTGGCACAGTCTCAGCTAGTTTTCCCTCCCCCCACAGTCACAGCACGATCTCAGCTTTCATTGCCCCCCCCCCCAAAAAAAAACTTCAGGGCACACTCTCACCTTGCTGTACCCCCTCCCATGGCATACTTATCTTACTCTGTCCCTCTCCCACTTTCTCCACGTAGCACACTCATCTTGCTCTGCCTCCCTTCCATCGTCTCTGGGCATTCAAATGGCAGATGTATTTAATGCAAGCAAGTGCAAAGTGATGCATGTGGGAAGGAGGAATCTGAACTATAGCTACATAATGCAAGGTTCCACATTAGCAGTCACCGACCGGGAAAGGGATCTAGGAGTCATCGTTGATGATATGTTGAAACCCTCCGCTCAGTGTGCGACGGCGGCTAAGAAAGCAAATAGAATGTAAGGAAAGGAATGGAAAACAAAAATGAGGACATTATAATGCCTTTGTATCGCTCCATGGTGAGACCGCACCTTGAACATTGTGTGCAATATAGTGGAATTAGAAAACGTCAGAGAAGAGCAACGAAAATAATAAAGGGGATGGGACAACTTCACTATGAGGAAAGACTAAAGCGGCTAGAGCTCTTCAGCTTGGTGAAAAGATGGCTGAGGGGAGATATGATAGAGGTCTATAAAATAATGAATGGAGTGGAAAGGGTAGATGTGAATCGCTTGTTTACGCTTTCCAATAATACTAGGACTAGGGGGCATGCAACGAAGCTACAAATTGGTAAATTTAAAATGATTCAGAGAAAATATTTCTTCACTCAGCGTGTAATTAAATTATGGAATTCATTGCTGGAGAATATAGTGGAGGAGTGGCCTAGTGGTTAGGGAGGTGTACTTTGGTCCTGGGGAGCTGAGGACCTGAGTTCAATTCCCACTTCAGGCACAGGCAGCTCCTTGTGATTCTGGGCAAGTCACTTAACCCTCCATTGCCCCAGGTACAAATAAGTACCTGTATACAATATGTAAGCCACATTGAGCCTGCCATGAGTGGGGAAAGTGTGGGGTACAAATGTAATAAATATATATATATATATAGTAAAAGCAGTTAGCTTAGTGGGTTAAAAAAAGTTTGAATAGCTTCCTAAAAGAAAAGTTCATAAGCCATTATTAAAATGGACTTGGGGAAAATCCACTGCTTATTTCTAGGATAAGCAGCATAAAATGTATTGTACTGTTTTGGTTTCTTGCCAGGTACTTGCAACCTGGATTGACCACTATTGGAAACAGGATGCTGGGCTTGATGGACCTTCTGTCTTTCCCAGTATAGCAATACTTATGTACTTATATACTTATATGGCACACTATTTGCTCTGCCCCCTCCTACAAAGTACACTCAGTTTGTTTTGTCTACCTCCTCATGGCACACTCACCTTGTTGTGCCCCCTCCTACCTTCTCCATGGCATATTCAGTTAGCATTTGCTGCTCTCTCCCCTTCCTCGCAGAGGTCGCACAACAGGAAGGGGAGAAAGTGAACTGATGTACATTAAGTCACATCCTCCTTCTCTGTCAGCGTAGACCTGATTATGCATATGAACTACATGTTCTGTGGGGATGGGTAATTCTGCCCTGTGCAGTTGCAAAGAATTCCTCCAGGAGTACTAGTCGTGATGTTAGTGGCAGCAGTGGGAGAAGTTGGCTGCAGTAATCCTCTGAGACAGCTGAGGTGATCAGACAGCTGGAGGGTGATTGTTTCCTTCATGTTGACGAAAGTTGGCATTGGGCCATGCTAATCTGTTTAGTCTAGTGTCAGTTTACCCACGATCAGTTTGGTGCTATTTTATGCAATTTTATTTTAGTGTTTGTTGGGGGCTCAGCTGTCAATTTGTAGTAATTGTTAGTTGTCTCTGAGGGCTATGAAGGTGGGATTAGTGCAGTTGAGTTTGTAATGAGGTGGGGTGCTGTTCGATGTTTCAAGGGGTCATTGAGAGTTTAACTTGGGGATTCATTTGTACATTGTTTACAGCTGGGGTGAAACCTAAACGACAAGGCAGACAGAGGGATGGCTACTCAACAGGTGAGATCCCCTGGAAAAAGGGTTTCAAGGAAGTCTGATTATTTGTTCGAGCAGGACACCAGTGTATGCACTTCATTTGATAGGTCATCTTAAGGTAGGGGGAGTTGAACGTGTGCTGGTAAGGGTAAGTTAGTTTGACTTTACCCAGGTAAAGCCCTGGGTACCCTGGGGCAGCTGGGATAGGAAGCTATGGCTTCAAGTCAATGGATCAAGTTATAAGTGCAGCTGCAGTGCTAGAATAGGAGCAGCAAGCTTCCAGAATCAGAATTATCTATTCTTTAAGAAGAGAGAGGAGAAGCTTCCAGGACAGTAAGGAGGATAATATTATGGACCAAGGAAAACTAAACATGATGGCTATGGAGGGCAAGTATGCTGTGTAGTCTACATCTTCATCAAGTGGGGTGGAAGGTAAGGGAATCTTTGGGGGTCAAAAGAAATAAGGGGATGGAGGATAAGGAACTGCTTGCATGATAAAATGTTTCTATGGAATTTGCAGAGCCAAGAGATTGAGCATTGAAAAGAGTGCAGGCATAGGTGGTGGTGAGGGGTGGGGGTGGGGGTTAGCTCAAGTGGTCTGACTCCAGAGGAGGTATGGGAGTCTTCTGACTCATTAGATTCATTAGAATCAATTGGAATCATCCTCATTGGAATATGATTCCAATGAGGGCAATGGACCACCAGATTTGAGTGGTACGGAGCAGAGATTAGAAACAGAAAATAGGGAATTTGAAATCAGGAAGTGCTGAGGCTGCCCACTCAATAGGTGCACGTTTTATGTAATAGCACCCTTAAGATGGGGCAGGTCCTACAAAATTTACTTAAGAAAATAATAAGGGTGAAGTACATTGACATATTTTCTTTGTTAACTAGAGATTAGGATTTTGTAGATATGGAAAAGAATAAGCAGGTTAAGGAGGAGGGAAGAAAAAAGAAACTTGGGGTGTAATTTGGCATTTCATATATTTTCTAGTATTCTTGTGGGACTAAGCTAACCTTATACACCGGATTAGTGAAATACTCAGATATGATCTTAAGAGATGAATACAACTATGGGGGTTGGGCTTGGTTGAGCTATGGTGGACGTCTGACTGCCTGAAATGACCCCAGTACAATTTGGGTCTATAAGAATGACTTTTCCATCTCAGTTAGCTTTGCCCCCTGAGGGCTGGTGTTTTATATCCAATTTTATGGTTGTAATATTTGGTAGGAGGATAGGTCAGTTGTTGCAGTAAGGTCCTAGTATCACTTCTGAGGCTCCTGTATATCCCTGTTTTGGAGGACATTATAATTCATATTTTCAATTTAATGCAGGGTGACGAGCATTGTGAACAGTCTGCATATCAAGTTCAAAATTGATGCACTGTATGTGATGGAAATTACCCTACCTTTCTCTGTTGATCTCTGGTGATGGATTAAGGTGATGGAAGGTCTGGTGGTACAACAGCTAATGGCATTTTTATCTCATTTTCCTATTTGAATGACTCGCAGTCTGGTTTTGGACTTCAATATAGAACGAGAGGACATGAAATGAGATTGAAGGGGGGCAGACTCAGAAAAGATGTCAGGAAGTATTTCTTCACAGAGAAGGGTGGTGGACGCTTGGAATGCCCTCCCGCGGGAGGTGGTGGAGATGAAAACGGTAACGGAGTTCAAACATGCATGGGATATGCATAGAGGAATACTGTGCAGAAGGAATGGATCCTCAGTAGCTTAGCTGAAATTGGGTGGCAGAGCAGTTGGGGGGAAGAGGGGGAGGTGGTTGGGAGGCGAGGATAGGGGAGGGCAGACTTATACGGTCTGTACCAGAGCCGCTGATGGGAGGCGGGACTGGTGGTTGGGCTGGGCAGACTTGTATGGTCTGTGCCCTGAAGGGGACAGGTACAAATTCAAGGTAAGGTATACACTTATAGGTTTCTCGTTGGGCAGACTGGATGGACCGTGCAGGTCTTTTTCTGCCGTCATCTACTATGTTACTATGTAATATAGTACAGAGACAAAACCAAATTTATAACAAGATTTAGAAGGAAAGAGTGCGGGAAGGAAAATCATGATGTTGCAATTTGATATGTCCAGTGTGTTTGATGTAGTGGACCATGATCATAGAGCTGGCTTTGTGGGTGCTGTGGGTGCTTGACCACCCCCGATATTGAGAAAATTCCTTATATGTGTCCAAGCAAGGGTTATATCCATTGGGTTTAGCACCACCAATAATTTTGAAAAGCTGGCTCCCCTAACCTTGCTATATTATTGAGACTGTTGGATAGCATTGGGTTTTGTGGAGCTGTGTATACTTGGTTTTGAGGGTTTTTTTAAAGTATAGATCGTATAAGGTGGAGATGTCAGATGTTATGTCATCTTTGTGAGTTTCTGATTGTGGTGAACATCAGGGATTGCCCATCTCTCCAATTTCGTTTAATATCCCAATGGTCCCATTGGAGAGGAAATTGGCAGAGATGGGTCTTAATACATTTATTTATGCAGATGATGTAATAATTAGTGTTCCCTCTGAAAATAATATCTATGAAATATTAGATATCATAAAATCTGGATTAGATACAATGGAATTGTGGGTTACTACATTTAAGTTAAAGTTAAATAGAGAAAAAAATACTAAAATTATTGGTGATAAATAGCCCTTTTTGCCACATTTCTTATAATAGTTTTACAGCTGACCAAGTTATATATGCAGTAGAAGCTAAACTGAAAATTTTAGGAGTGGTTATTGATCAACATATATGTTTTGAAAAACAAAGTGCCAGCTGTGACAGCCAAGATTTTTCATACACTGTGGAAAATGAGGAGGATTAGAACATTCTTCTCTACCGAATCCTTTTGGATTTGGATGCAAACATTAGTTCCGGTGCAGGTACATTATTCTAGTACTGTTTATGCAGGCTTCAGTAATAAAGAAATGGAAACAGCTCAGAATATGGCAACACGTTTCATTTTTAAGATTTTGCACTACAAGAGCCCGTCATCTTTGTTATGCGTGCTGCGCTAGTTCTCAGTTAAGGCACATTTGGCTTTTAAACTTTGTACATTGATCTATCAAATATTATTTGGCATGGTTCCAGGTTATAGGCAAGGCTTAGTGGAACTTTTGATTTGAAATGCTGTATTGGGTTCCAGGGATTATCTGCTTCTTCAGTCCCAAATTGTAAGAACTTGGGGGGGGGGGGGGGATCTTTTACTTAGGTGCACTGGCATTTTTAGCACGCGTTAAAAATAGGCGTGTGCTAACAGGCTTATTTTCGAAAGAGAAGGGCGCCCATCTTTCAACACAAATCGGGAGATGGGCATCCTTCTCTCAGGGTCGCCCAAATCGGCATAATCGAAAGCCGATTTTGGACGTCCCCAACTGCTTCCCGTCATGGGGACGACCAAAGTTCCCAGGGGCATGTCGGAGGCATAGCAAAGGCGGGACTGGGGCATGCCTAACAGATGGGCATCCTCAAATGATAATGGAAAAAAGAAGGGCGTCCCTGATGAGCACTTGGCCGACTTTACTTGGTCCATTTTTTATGACCAAGCTTCAAAAAGGTGCCCGAACTGACCAGATGACCACCGGAGAGAATCGGGGATGACCTCCCCTGACTCCCCCAGTGGTGACTAACCCCCTCCCACCCTGAAAAAAACAACTTTAAAAACTGTTTTTATACTGTTTTAAACTCAAATATCATACTCAGGTCCATCCAGCAGTATGCAGGTCCCTGGGGGGGGGGGGGGGGGGGAGGTGAGTGTGTGTCAGCGGAGGCATAGCGAAGGCATGGACATCCTTCTTTCAAACATTTTGGACATCCTGAACTGCCCCCCCCCCCCCCCACAGGGGCAGCCAAATTTCAAGAGAGTGAAACAAAGTGCAGTGGAGGAGTGGCCCAGTGGTTAGAGCACTGCTCTTGCAATCCAGAGGTAGCCAGTTCAAATCCCACTGCTGCTACTTGTGATCCAAAATCTAAATAAATACAGGGGTGTTGGGGGCACAGCAAAGGCATCAATGTCCTTCTCACAGAAAAATCCACATTTTGGACATTGCAGGGGCGAAGGCACCTAACACCTGGACGTCCTTCCTTCACCCATACTCAAAAAAAAAAAAGATGTCCCTGACAAGCACTTGGATGTTTTCACCTGGACTGGCATTTTTTTAAGGTTGCAGATGGCAATTTATTTAAGGTTGTAAACAGCCATTATACACGCAGCTTTTCTGCGTGTATGAAGCCATCTTTGGCATGCGCAGAGCAGCCACGCATAATACTTGGCTGCTCTGCACTGGCTTCCCCTCCTGAGGAAGGAAATCGTGTGCAAATGAGCTAACAGCGAGCAGCTCATTTGCATGCGATTTCCTTCATGCATGCCCGTTCCTTTCCGAATCGGTAAGGGAAGGGCTTTTTCCGTTCAGTTAGTGCATCAGTCAGTCCACTGCAGTGCCCCCTAGGGTGCCCGGTTGGTGTCCTGGCATGTCAGGGGACCAGTGCACTATGAATGCTGGCTCCTCCCACAACCAAATCCAATCAGCTCTTTCTTCAGGTACTCCCTCATTTTACCAAAGTAAGCACATTTAAAATCCGGGACTTTAAGGGGCCCTTTTATTAAGCTGTGGTAGAAAGTGGCCTGCGCTAGTTTTGGCACATAAAATTGGCGCATGCTGGGCCACTTTTTACCGTGGCAAGGAAAATGACTTTTTTTTAAAGGGGCAATAAACGGCCATGCACTAATATTAAAATTTGCACGTGGCTATTTACTGATTGAGCCCTTACCGCCACCTATTAAGGAGGTGGTAAGGGCTCACACGTTAACCCCAAGTAATCGGGCAGCATGCAGCAATGTGGCTGCACTGCCAATTATCGCTGGGAATGCCCCCCCCCCCCCCATGGTAGAATATAGAAAATTATTTTCTTCCATGAGAAACTGCACCTGCCAAATTTGGAACTACCACTGGGATCCCACACCACCCCGGCAGTAAGGCTGATTTGGCGCACACTATCCTTGAGGTATCCCTACCATACCTTTGTAAAAGGGCCCCTAAGTTTTGTATGTCTGGCCTTTTCTTTAGCTCTTACATCAAATCATACTGTGTGTTGATGACTACTTCCCAGGTGGGCACTCACCCAGATATTGGACACACTATCTCCATTTGTGAGCATAAGATCCAGTTCCCTCTTCCCTTGTGGATTCTCTCACCATTTTAGAAAACATCTACAATCTCTCTACTTCATTCTGATTCTGCAGATGGGACATAATACAAAAAAATCAAACCATAAATAAGAAATTTAAAATAGATATATCAAAAGTCACTTTAAATTGAGTAACATACATGTAAATTAACTCGAGTGAGGAACCCCATTTATACATTTGTTGGAATTTATTTTTCATATGGAGAAGATGCTTAAGTCATGGGATCTCAACGGCGTTCTCACCCAGCTGATGACAGCTCCTTTTGAGTCTCTGAATTCCTGCCATCTGAAGTACTTGACCTGGAAGGTCATTTTCTTGGTGGCTGTTACTTCAACTTGTAGGGTCAGAGAGCTCCAAGCCCTGGTAGTGCATGCATCTTATATTAAGTTTCATCATAACAGAGTAGTCCTCCGCACTCACCCTAAGTTCTTGCCGAAGGTGCTGTTGGAGTTCCATCTGAACCAGTCAATTGTCTTGCCAACATTCTTCCCAAATCCTCATACCTGCCCTTGTGAAGACAAGTTGCACACCTTGGACTGCAAGAGAGCATTGGCCTTTTATGTGGAGCGGACAAAGCCCTATAGACAGTCTGCTCAGTTGTTTGTTTCTTTTGATCCCAACAGGAGGGGAATCGCCATCGGAAAACGCACAATCTCTAATTGGCTAGCAGATTGCATTTCCTTCACTTATGCCCAAGCTGGGCTGACTCTTGAGGGCCATGTCACGGCTCATAATGTTAGAGCCATGGCTGCGTCGGTGGCTCACTTAAATTCAGCCTTCATTGAAGAGATTTGCAAGGCTGCAACATGGTCATCAGTCCACACATTCACATCTCATTACCAGGGCCGTGCTAACACGGTAAACGGGGTAAGCACCGCAGGGGGGTGCTGACCTCTGGAGGGCACCTACCGTTTCCTGAGGTCAGCTCACTTGCAAAATGTTTTACCTGAAGCTGTGATTCTCCTCTCTCCCCTGCCCTCCCCTCTTCGACCACAGTGTTCACTGAGGCAGGCAGGCTCTGATGAAGTTGCTTGAAAGAATACAACCAGTGCTATTTATGTCTTTACTAGACTTTGAGCCCGTAAAAACGGGCTATTATAGGAAGGGGGGGTTGAAAGGCCCGCCCCCACCGCCGAGTTCGCCGCTGCTCCTCCCCCTCCGAGTTCGCGCCCCCCCCACCGAGCCGTCACCACCCACCTTCCACCCGGCCGGGCCCTCCGCTATTGAAACAGCGAGGGTCCGGGAACGCAGCACTGAGCTCTGCTGAGCTGCCGACGTCGGCCTTCGTTCTTCTTCTCTGCCTGTCCCGCCCTCGTGTGACGTAACGTCGTCGAGGGCGGGACAGAGGCAGAGAAGAAGAAGGAAGGGCGATGTCGGCAGCTCAGCAGAGCTCAGTGCTGCATTCCCGGACCCTCGCTGTTTCAATAGCGGAGCGAGGGCCCGACCGGGTAGAAGGTGGGTGGCGGCGGCGACTCGGGTGGGGGGAGCATTAGACGGCGGTGTCCCTCCCTCAGCATTAATGCGCAGTACAGACCCTCTGTGTTCCGCCCCCTCGTCATCACGTATTGACGTGGGGGCGGGGCAGAGAAGGTCTCTACTGCGCATTTGCGAGTGAGTACGGTCACTCGCCGTTTATATGTTTGATGTCTTTGGTGTGGGACGAACTCATCATTCAGGGTGAGCTTGAACAACATTCAAATTAAAGAGAACAGCCAGGTTTGGAGGGAGGTGTGCAAGTGAGACTGGGGAGAAATCAAAACTAAATAGTGTAATTGTTAAAATCTGTAAGTGGTTCAAAGTTTTTGTTTTTCTTTCTCTGAGCTTGTACACCGAGAGGAGGGCATGACTGCAATGATGTTTGCATAATTATCAGGTAATCCGATATCTACAGCTAAAAGCCATTTCATTGGCTGATGGTTCCAACAGTAGTTTCAGAGGAAGTTTAGCTGACGTAGTGTAGAAGAGCTGGTAAGTGAAAATCTGATTGTTTTTTTTTTTTTTGGTGTTTGTTTTTATATAAAAGATTCTCCTTGGATAGGGAAGAGTCTGTGATATATGAAAATATATTTTGCTTTAATGAAATTGCTAAACTTTAGAGTCAGAGACTTATCAATGATCAGAAAAAGAAAGTCGCCAGAGAACAAAGGTAGAGAAAAATCATTTTATTTTCATTTTAGTGTTTGGAATATGTCCACTTTGAGAATTTACATCTGCTATCTTATTTTGCAATGTATAGCAGTTTGTTTCTAAGAATATTGCTGACAATTCCTGTCAGTGTGACAAGTGGTGAGCGATCATTTTCATGGTTAAAAATCATAAAAACTAGTAAAAAATGCCCGTTTCAAAAGGGAAGGAAACAGGCGCAAGCAAGGCCATCCCCCACTCTCCCTCCCTCGCTGTTCCAGACTCTGCCGTCCCTCCGTTTTCACCCCCCCTTTCCGTGACCCAGTCGACCCCCCTTCTCAGCGAAAACCGTCCCCCGCCGCCGTCCAGTACCTGTGCTGACGGGGGACCCTAACCCCCATCAGCCAAAGTTCTGTGCTGGCCTTCGAGGCGTTGCTTCTTCAATGATTTTGTGTCCAAGTTGCTCTGCGTGCATCTGACATCAGACGCACGCAGAGGAACTTGAACCGAAGATCATTGAAGAAGCAATGGCGCGAAGGCCAGCGTAGGACTTCGGCTGACAGTGGTTGGGGTCCCCCGTCAGTACAGGTACTGGACGGCGGCGGGGGACGGTTTTCGCCGAGAAGGGGGGGTCAACTGGGTCGCAGAAGGAGGGTGCAGTGGGCTGTAACACAGGGGGAGGAGTAGGGAAACACGCTCCACGTGTTTTCCTACTCCTCCCCTTGCTTTGGTATCAGCTGTCACTGACATCATTGACGTCAGTGCGTGCCTACCTAGCAGACCACCTCCGAGGGAGGCACGGTCCCAGGCACATCCTGTTGGAGGTGAGAATTATTATATAGGATTATTTGCGATCAAGTATTTTGCAAGAAAGGCTTGTAAGCCTTGCCATGATTGCTATTGAGAATGATATATGTGCCCAGTTAGATATCAAAGATTTAATTACTAATTTTGTGAACATGAAAGCACGAAAAGCTAAGTGGTTGTAAACCCTCTATTTGTTCAGCAATCCCACAAAGATGCACTCCATCTTTCAGCTCCTATTTCCTTTGCAGCTTGTGCCACACAGGGGGGGGGGGGGGGGGCAACTGATAGTCTGGGAAGCTTGCCAGGTGCCCTTGGCCTGGATTGGCCGCTGTCGTGGACAGGATGCTGGGCTCGATGGACCCTTGGTCTTTTTCCAGTGTGGCATTACTTATGTACTTATGTACTTATGCAGGGGGGCACCAGAGACCCTAGGCACGGCCCTGCTCACTACTGCCTTCAGCAGGATACCCGACCCGACAGTCGGTTTAGGCAGTCGGTGCTGCAGAATCTGTTCAGGGTTTAGAATCCAACTCCACCCTCCTAGTCCCATTTCTGTTCTGTTCCGGGCTTCACTCTCACTTAGTTGTGTTCTTTTCAGGTCAATCTCTGATATGTTCTCACCGTTGCGAGGCCCAATTGACCAATGTTCATTGTTTTGAGTGAACCTGACTGATAGGTATACCCAGGGCTTTTTTTTGAGGGGGTACTTGGGGGTACTGAGTACCGGCACCTTTTCCATTGTCTGCTAAAATTGACCCATGGTCTCCAAGTTTTAATGAAAGAGCTCAGGCTCTATACACCAATTCTGCCTTGTCATCGATTCTGTGACTGGTTGCAGGGGGCCTTGCTATTGTAGGGTGGGTCCCTCAGTGATCATCCCACCCCTGAAGGGTGGCCTGGCATTTGAGTACCGGCACCTTTTTTGCTAGAAAAAATGCACTGGGTATACCCCAATCGTGAGAACAAGCAGCCTGCTTGTCCTCGGAGAAAGTGAAGATACATACCTATAGCAGGTATTCTCTGAGGACAGCAGGCTGATTGTTCTCATAAACCCACCCTCCTCCCCTTTGGAGTTGTTCCAGTTCTCTGTTTTGCTTTTTATTAAACTGAGGAGGGCACGCTCGCGTTGCGAGCGGGAAGCTGTTCGCGCATGCGCGGTGTGTTCTCCCCGCGCGACAGAGCGTTCTGGAGAGTTCTTTGTTTTGCTATACAAATTTTGCCGGTCTTCTGGGCCGTTGCAGATGACGACCCAATCATGAGAACAATCAGCCTGCTGTCCTTGAAGAATATCTACTAAAGGTATGTATCTTCACTTTATGAAGAAAGATATGCTGCATTGTGTAGCTATTATTGTTTCCAGATGACACTAGAGCCACACAGCTCAGACATAATGTCTTTTGGCTTTAATGTCTAGTGTTCTCACTCTAGAAACATTTTTCCGTAACTATCCTTATAAATGCTTAATTACTTTTCAGAGTAAGGAGCTTACATTTTGGGATTCTCTACAGCTAGAACAGTTTCTTCAAGGTGATGAAAGGTAGTTGCCTTAGGGGGAAAATATTTATTTGGCATTTTTGTACAATACACTGCTGCTGATTGTTAGGTTCTGACTAGTGATGTCTATTTTGGTTGTTTCTTGGAACTAGTACAACCTCCTTCCTTGATAAGGGCTAGTTGGATTTATTTGTTTTATATAAACTCTTAACATTAGGTGTATTTATCTGTACTTGAATGATAACAAAAAAAAAGAACTATTTGCCCAATGGGAAAGTTGTATTTTTATATGATAAAAGGAGGAATGGTCCTCATAAATGTCCAAAAATTCCAAATGTTTAGTAATAGCTTCAAAAATATATAATATAATGAAGAAAAAAAGTATAATTTAAAAGAAGAAGATTTATTTATGAACAAGGTTAAAATGATAGTACCATCACATTAAGAGGGGAATTCATCAAGGTGCAGTAAAAGATTGCCTTTTACCACACCTTGATTCCCCATGGGATTCAGCAACTATGGGATCTCAGTATCGCAGGTTGCTGAATTCCATTTTAGAAGAATAACGCTGCTTGCTAGGCACCTCACATTCAGCATTATTCCCACAGCAGTGACTACCTGTTTTGGAACACCTTTGTAACCGAAACATACAGGAAGTAATCCCTTTATGAGAATATCATATGATCCCTGACACAAGCAGCTTGCTGAAACATGAGCCGTGTTTGGTACAGGTCCTTCAATAAACTTTTCTTCCCTCAATTCTAGGTTTGGCCTCTCAGTTCTATCTGTGGACTACTACATTTCTTTTGTTGTGTTATATAAAATATACTTATACTTCAAATTCTGTGCATCTTCTGCTCAAGCAATGCCTCAGGAATGATTATACATGGTGTATGCATAAATATATTCTAGCATGTTGATCCATGTACTTATACATATGTATACTATGTGGCAACTTTATCAGAGTGGAGGAGTGGCCAAGTGGTTCAGGTGGTGGACTTTGGTTCTGGGGAACTGAGGTCAACTCCCACTTCAGGCACAGGCAGCGCCTTGTGACTCTGGGCAAATCACTTAACCCTCCATTGCCTCATGTAAGTCGCATTGAGCCTGCCATGAGTGGGAAAGCATGGGGTACAAATGTAACAAAAAAACAAAAGACCCTTCCATGTGTAAAAGCCTTTATATGCAGAAAACCTATTATAAAATTAACCCTATACTATGTTTTTCAAGATATTAATATGATTTCAGTAATATATTTGTAGGAGGGATTAATAAGTGTGATCGGTTGGGAAAGTAGAATGGGAAAAGTTAGGGATTGATTTTATATTTTATATTTTGTATGTTTGATAAAGATATTGTATATGTTTATATGTACTACACAGAGGGAGAGCTTTTCCTGGATTAGTGGGTAATACACGAAACCCTTTTATAAAGAGGTTTTCAATAAAATTACGGTTCATATGTTTTAAAGAGGCTGACTGTTGCAAAACACCTAGCACCCGCCTGAGGTTAACCATGCGACCACCTTGAGGGTCTGTCCCCAGCATTGCTCAGGCCCACCTGCACCTGGGCATGTGCTTTATACTAGCACCATCCTCCCACCGACTGGGACCCGCTTACTTCTGTGCTGGTCTCCCACTCTCAGGTTATTTCCCGGTGATTTCTAAGACATTGGGGCCATACTCCAGGAGTCTCACAGTTCCCAAAAAGCACCCATACACCAAAAAACACAAATCAGGATTCTTAGTCAGTACAGGACAGCAGAGTCAATAAACTAAATAAGGTTTATTGTCACAGAACTTGACTAATGAACAGAAAAAGGTGAAATCAGCAAACAATAAGAGGTAACTGAACATGGATCAATTATGAAACAACCTAAACATTTGTTTACTACCTGGGTAGTACCTGGGAAATTCAAGAAATATAACTTCTCACAGGGCCTCAATAAAGAGATCTATCTCTCTCCGCTCCCTTGCTGAGGCTGGGGAAAATCCAGTACCCTCAGGCTAGATTTGAAATCCATGGCTCAAATCAAGCACCATCTGCTGGCCAATTAGGAGGACTACACTTCATGAAATAATACAGTTTTTCAGGCTCAAAAACCCATTTTGTTTTTGATAGTTCTTTTGTCAGTTTTGATGTGCTATGAATACGTGTATTGCCAGCAGGGCTTTTTTTGAGGGGGTACTTGGGGGTACTGAGTACCGGCACCTTTTTCATTGTCTGCTAAAATTGACCCATGGACCCCAAGTTTTTATGAAAGAGCTCAGGCTCTACACACCGATTCTGTCTTGTCATAGATTCTGTGACTGGTTGCAGGGGGCCTGGCTATTGTGGGATGGGTCCCTCAATGATCACCCCACCCCTGAAGGGTGGCCTGGCATTTTAGTACTGGTGCCTTTTTTGCTAGAAAAAATGCACTGATTGCCAGTGAAATGTAACATTACTCATCTCCATATCAACCTGTGCTTAGGAGGAGGGAGGAGCCTTCTGAGTAATTAGAGAGGGATTTCTTTGCTCAGTGGGAAAATTTGTGAAGTCTGTGAAGAGCGAAGGTCACAGATGAGAGAGCAGTAGAAAATCTTGAGAGAGCTAAATTTACAGACATGTTTCTGGGAAAGGGGAGGAAAATCCTACCCATTTAAACCCTTTCACTCTAGGTGGAGGCACACAGTACGATAGATAAATAGAAGTTTGAGCTAGCCCTAGAGGCTCCTGTTAGGTCACCCCCCAACTCAGCAACTCTCATGAAGGGGGTAGGGTGTTACATATGTTTTTACAACAACAAAAACAAGAACAACAACAACAACAACAACAATAATAATAATAATAATAATAATAATAATAATACTTTAGAACAAATGCAACAAAGACTAAAATTGATGGAACATCATATCACAGCAAATGCTACCTTTGCAAAGAAGCCAAAGAGACTGTGGATCACCTAGTCATTTGTTCCTGCCTGGTTAAATTACTGATGTGGGCCATCTGCTGATATTCAGCTGCACTTAGGCATGGTAGCGCTACAGTGAGGGTAGCATGTGCCAAATCAGCCCTACTGCTGGGGTAGTGCGGCAGTTCTGAAGTTGGTGTGCACAGTTTCCTGCGGTAGAAAATACATTTCTATGTTCTACCATGGAGACATTCCTAGCAGTAATTGGCAGTGCATTCACATTGTCACGTGCTGCCTGACTACCATGGAGTTAGCACACGAGCACTCACTGCCATGTAAATAGGAGGTGGTAAGGACTCACACGATAATTTTGGACTTAGTGCATGGTCATTATTGCCGAAAATAGAAATTTGGCTTTTGGCAGACGCACTACAAAATGTCCTGAGCACATGGGATTTCACTTGCTAAAAGTAGTGCAGGCCATTTTTTAGCACACCTCTGTAAAAGGGCCCCTTAACCGGATAGTGCTACCATGTATCAGCACTAATTGCATAAGCCCATACTGGCTATTATCATTTATCATTTATTTGAAGCTTAATAACCTGCCTTATTGGCAAAGCAAGTCAAGGTGGTTTAAAATCATAAAATAGAGTAATGAAAGAAACTCCATAATAACAATAGTAAAGCAGACAATTGACCAAGACACACAAACACAAAGCATAAATCACAGTTTCCTCTCAGGTCCTTTCTCTCATTTCAATGGGCAGAATGACATATTTAGGACTCTGAAACCTAAACAATTGTAACCCCCCCCCCCCCCCAAAAAAAAAAGTGTTTTCAGTGTGTGGTCTGGGGGCAAAATCGGGGTGGACTCAGCACTTAACTGGATAGGTCTCGATATTCAGCCCTTAACTGGTTAAGTTAGATGACCAAATAGGATGGCATACATAGCAGTGCTATCTTTGGGTGGCTTAATTTTACCGGTTAAGGCAGAATACTGTCACCTAGCCTGTTAACTGCCGTCCATACGTACATACCTGGATATTCAATGCCAGTGTCCAAACATGACCTGGCATTGAATATCTGGGCAAAAAGCCAGCGGCAATGAAAAAAAAATGCCGACTGCTGCTGGCTGAATATTTACCCAAGGGTTAGAAAGAAATGTACATAATTGTAATTGGCTGCTGTGTTTTAGCAACAAGGATACCAGTATTAGTTCTGTTGCCTTTATGGCTCTGATCTAATATTATTGGTCAAATATTGTCGTATCTAGATTTTATGCAAAACAAAAAAAACAAAAAGGCACACAACTGCTTACAAAACAGTAGATAAAAAAACAACAAAGCAGTGGAATCAAATGCATTTATTGGAACAATACCCGACGTGGCCATGTTTCGCCCTCAGGCTGCGTCAGGGGTACAAACTATAAAAACTAAACACAAGTATAAAAACATGTATAACCATACATATTAACAATGTCATAAGCATGATTCAACTAATAAAAGGCAATTATTTAAAAAAAGATTCAACATTTATAAAACAATCCTTTAAAAGTTCTAAAAACATGTATAGACATACATGATATCATCTGTAAAACAAATATTTATAATTATCATTAAAATCATACATCACAAAATTTTTTATCAGAACATCTACAATTACTCATATCACATTTATAACTCTCAGTAAAAAATGTTAAGATCATACAATTAGAATCAAAACAATTCAATGAAGAGGGGAAGAAATTTCTTTATACATACCTATCAAAAGTGTATGTAAATATATCATACACACTAGTAGTTCCAAAAATCTAGTTCTGGGTGTGTCTTGAGGACTGGATGGAGAACCCCTACCTTGAAGGGTTAAGAATGGATATTCTTGATGAGGTCATTGTTTCCTCGGTTGCCCTGAGTTTAGGTATTTGGCTGGATACTCCGCTACATAATGTGGCTCAAGCAAGGTCAATGGTTAATACTAGTTTCTGTAGATTGTGATTATTACATAAGCCATACCATATGCTTGGCATTAATAAGCCAGTGGTTCCCAAACCTGGTCCTGGAGGCACCCCAGCCAGTCAGGTTTTCAGTAGATCCACAATAAATATTCATGAGATTTGCATGCAGTGGAGGCAGTGCATACAAATCTCTCTCATGAATATTCATTGTGGGTATCCTGAAAACCTGATTGGCTTGGGTGCCTCCAGGATCAAGTTTGGGAACCACTGCATTAAGCTTTTTCAGACAGTGGTGCAATTACTAGTTTTGAGCAAGTGAAAATATTGTAACAACCTATATTTAGGGTTGCCGAAATATGGTGTAGAATCATTGCAGATGATTCAGAACTCTGCTGTTATATCGGTGACTGATTGTCCTCTGTGTGATCATATTACCCCATCATATTGTGCCAGTTTTGCTCTAGTGAAACTTGCTTGAACCTAATGCACTGTGTATTGTTATACTTTTGCTGGTACTTATACATCTTGATTACTGTAATGCCCTGATTAAAGATCTCTGTATGAGAGAAATTAGTCACTTACAACTGATGCAAAATATTACAGTTAAATTGATCACTGATACAAAAAAAAATTGATCTTGTTATCCTGCTCTTAAAAGCAGATCATTGATTGTCCATTAAATCCTCTATAATATTTAAGATAGGGATACTAGTACACAAAATTTACTACTCAGGACTGTAACTTTTTAATACTATCATTTAATCCAATATTCTATTCCACGTACCCTCTGCTCATCTCCACAGAATCTTTTAGCAGTTCAGTCATTTTGTCATGTTTTCTTGGATACTTTTCAAGATTCTGTGTTTAGCACCATAGACCCCACCTCATGGGACAGACTTTTGTTATCTTTGTGTTTGTAAACTTCACATTAAAACTTTACATTCCCTCTTAAAACATTCCTTTTCCAAAAGGCATTTGATTACTGACACCCTCTTCCCTTACTTTGCTAGTTGGTGCTGTTAGGTTAGAACTACAAATCTGCAGTAGCAAAACATCTTTCAAACCTTTCTCTTTGATTTCTATATAAGTAGTATTTCATCATTCCTTACTTTTACTGTACTATTATGCCTACTATGATTTAGGCACCTGGTGGTGCCTATCCAGCTAATTTTCGAAAGTGATCACCGGCCATTATCTGACATAAATCGGGAGATGGCCGGCGATCTCGGAAAAGCGGCCAAATCGGTATAATCGAAAAGCGCTTTTTTGGCAACATCGCTACTTTCCCGTCGCATCGCCGGCCAAAGTTCAAAGGGGCGTGTCGGTGGCGAAGCGAAGGCGGGACATGGGCGGGCATGGGCATGGCTACCAGATGGCTGGCTTTCGGCGATAATGAAAAAAAAAAAAAAACGTCGATAAGCAGTATATCGCCAGGTTTACTTGGTCCTTTTATTTTCACGACCAAGCCTCAAAAAGGTGCCCCAAATGACCAGATGACCACTGGAGGGAATGGGGGATGACCTCCTCATACTACCCCAGTGGTCACCAACCCCCTCCCCTAGTAAAAAATAAAACTAAAAACCTTTTTTGCCAGCTTGTATGCCAGCCTCAAATGCCATACCCACCTCCATGACAGCAGAATGTGTTGTATCCTCCGACAGCCTTTCCCTGGTTGCGATGTGGCTCTCGGGTGAGTGTGACACCTTTTCTGTTAGGTGCCCTACAGAGTCACATCAGCAATGCATTGTGGTGGGTGTAGGGTAATGGGCTCTACTCCCATGGTGCTATTCCCCCCTGCTAACTGGGTCAGAGTGTGCCCTGTTTTGTTTCCGGTAGTCCTTGAGGTAGTGGCCATTTTTGTAAGCCAGTTTTAGATCCCTTTCATGTGTTACCCACGTTAGAGAACGTTATTACCTTGAATGTGGCTGAAAGAGGGCATTGTACACCATTCTGCCAGCTCTGACCTACTACTAATCTCAGTACCAGGGAGACTCTTTGCCAGTGGGGCACAACCTCTGATCTGCAGTTAACTGTGAGTAAACGTGCTTATTCAAATAAAGGACTTTTTCAAAGAGATTAGTCTTCAGGTGTCAACTGGTGTGCCAAGGTTATACAGCAGCAACAAGTCCTAGAGGCCTGCGTGTATGCAAGTCCCTGGAGCACTTTTAGTGGGTACCGCAGTGCACTTAAGGCAGGCAGACCCAGGCCCCTCCCCCCCCACCTGTAACACTTGTGCTGGTAATGGAAGCCCTCCAAAACCCACTGTACCCACATGTAGTTGCCCCCTTCACCCCTAAGAGCTTTGGCAGTGTTGCACATTTGTGGGTAGTGGGTTTTTTTTGGGGGGGGGTTGGGGGGCTCAGCACCCAAAGTAAGGGAGCTATGCATGTGGGAGGTTTTTCTGAAGTCCACCGCACTGACCCCTAGGGTGCCCAGCTGGTGTCCTGGCATGTGAGGGGGACCAGTGCGCTACAAATGCTGGCTACTACTACTACTACTACTACTATTTAACATTTCTAAAGCGCTACTAGGGTTACGCAGCGCTGTACAATTCAACATAGAAGGACAGTCCCTGCTCAAAGAGCTTACAATCTAAAGGACAAATGTACAGTTAGTCAAGTAGGGGTCATCAAATTGGGGCAGTCTAGATTTCCTGAAAGGTATAGAGGTTAGGTGCCGAAAGCAACATTGAAGAGGTGGGCTTTGAGTAAGGATTTGAAGATGGGTAGGGAGAGGGCTTGGCGTAAGGGCTCAGGAAGTTTATTCCAAGCATAGGGTGAGGCGAGGCACAATGAGCGGAGCCTGGAGTTGGCGGTGGTGGAGAAGGGTACTGAGAGGAGGGATTTGTCCTGTGAGCAGAGGTTTCGGGTGGGAACGTAAGGGGAGATGAGGGTAGAGAGGTAATGAGGGGCTGCATACTGAGTGCATTTGTAGGTAAGAAGGAGAAGCTTGAACTGAATGCGGTATCTGATTGGAAGCCAGTGAAGTGACGACCAAATGCCCATGACCACGACCAAATGCCTTGGATTTTGCCAGGTTGGAGATGGCTGGCATTTTTTTCCATTATCGCTGAAAAACAAACCCGGCCATCTCAAACCCGGCGAACTCCAAGGCATTTGGCCGGGCTAAACCGTATTATAGAAAAAAAAGATGGCTGGCCATCTTTTTCGATAATACGGTTCCGGCCAGCTGTAGCGCCGCCACCAACATAGATCGCCGGCGATCTATTTGGCCGGCGACATTCGATTATGCCTCTCTATATGGCATTATATCAATAAAAATGAAACCTGAATCTTGAAACTTTTTTGTTCAGTTGCATTAGCTCACAGTTGCCTATCAGACTGAGTTTAAGTTGGGAAACTTGATGCATAAACTGTTTGTGAATGAAGTCCCTGAATATTTATGTGATTTTTAGAAGCTTCACAAACTTTCAGTGGCATTACATTAAGCAGGGACATGACAATTAATATTTTGTCCTGTGTCAGCAATATGATTGCGTGGGGGGGGGGGGGAGGGGGGTGCTGGTGTGCTTTAACTTTTTTGGTTGCTAAACCATTATTTTGGAATTCACTCTGAGTGGATCTATGCTATGAATTAGATTATTTGAAATTTTGCAAGTTACTAGAGAGCTTTTATGAAAGCATTTAGCTCATTAACAAATCTATTGATGATAATGCTGTCTTAATTATGTTGTACTTGATATTCTTGATATTCTTTTTAGGATGAATATTTGTTAATTTTATCTTATCTGTGTGTTTTCTTGGCCTATTGGATTATATATGTTTTTTGTGAGCTGCATAGGACACATATGTGAGGTGTTACAGCATACAAAATTAATAAACAGAAATAAAATAATTTGGTCTAACAGAGAAATTCACATACTTCAGCTCACCCGATCGGTACAGCAATACTCAATATTAATTAATAGGTTTGAGACCTTAGAATGTCAACTTCTATCTTATTTTGCTTTTCTTACAAGTGAGGACCAGACTCATCATTAGTGGTTTTACGCCAATTTTCTTGTCAGAAATGATGCATACATTGAAGCGGTTTCATGTATGTAGATTATGGCAATCTTCCTTTAAACATTGCTGAGTTAGTGATTCTACTCATGTTACTCCATTTTCTTTGTAAATCATTTAGTGTTGTACTATATTAGCCACAAACTACACATACATCACTGTTGCCTGACAAAGATGACATAGCACATTACCGCTTCTCATTTAGTGCTTCTGTGCTGATTTATGCTGTGAGTTGAATTCTTTTTGAAACATGTATTGGATTTCATTTTGCCTTCTACTATTCTGCTGAGGCCTCTCATGCTGAAGATGATTTTGTTTTGTGGATATAATAAATGATATGTTTTCAAGATTTCATTCAGGTGCCCTTTTACTAAGCGTTTGCAAAAAGTGGCCTAAGCGTGCATTTGCATGGGTTGGGTTTTTCCCACACGCTAAGGCCATTAATGCCACAGCCATAAAATGGCTGATTTTCCATTTTTTTGTATTATTGGCCAAGCGTGAGCACTTGGAGGGGCATTTTCGAAAGGTCGTCCAAGTCTGAATTTTCCATGTACCTGCATATCCGCAACTACATGCACTGTACTTCCGGAACATGCAGCTATAGGAAATATAAGGAACATACATACATATTTTATTGTATCTATATGAAGTTCGCACACTTGATAATGATCCATTTAAGGAAGGCTCTGCACGTGTCAATAAGTACTCATCCAGATAAGGCCCCGCACGCGTGATGACGGTCCATGGACGTCTATGAGTGACAGCCGTCCATGTGTGGAGTCATTATGTATGCCAGGACGTGCACATACTGGCCCATCCATATATGGGATGGTTGTCCATATATGGACCTGTGCATGTAAGGACGTCCATCACGCATGGGCATCCATATAAGGCGATGCATGATTTCCAACGGTTATTCACTGAGAAATGTCTCTGACATTTTCCCTCCCAAACCCACCTCCCCGCTCCCCCCGTTTTCTATTTCTGTTGATGGCTCTCTCATTCTCCCTGTCTCCTCAGCTCGAAACCTTGGGGTCATCTTTGACTCTTCTCTCTCCTTCTCTGCTCATATCCAGCAGACCGCCAAGACCTGTCGTTTCTTTCTTTACAACATCCGTAAAATCCGCCCCTTTCTTTCCGAGCACTCTACCAAAACCCTCATCCACACCCTTGTCACCTCTCGTTTAGACTACTGCAATCTGCTTCTTGCTGGCCTCCCACTTAGTCACCTCTCCCCTCTCCAGTCGGTTCAAAACTCTGCTGCCCGTCTCATCTTCCGCCAGGGTCGCTTTACTCATACTACCCCTCTCCTCAAGACCCTTCACTGGCTCCCTATCCGTTTTCGCATCCTGTTCAAACTTCTTCTACTAACCTATAAATGTATTCACTCTGCTGTTCCCCAGTATCTCTCCACACTCGTCCTTCCCTACACCCCTTCCCGTGCACTCCGCTCCATGGATAAATCCTTCTTATCTGTTCCCTTCTCCACTACTGCCAAATCCAGACTTCGCGCCTTCTGTCTCGCTGCACCCTACGCCTGGAATAAACTTCCTGAGCCCCTACGTCTTGCCCCATCCTTGGCCACCTTTAAATCTAGACTGAAAGCCCACCTCTTTAACATTGCTTTTGACTCGTAACCACTTGTAACCACTCGCCTCCACCTACCCTCCTCTCTTCCTTCCCGTTCACATTAATTGATTTGATTTGCTTACTTTATTTATTTTTTGTCTATTAGATTGTAAGCTCTTTGAGCAGGGACTGTCTTTCTTCTATGTTTGTGCAGCGCTGCGTATGCCTTGTAGCGCTATAGAAATGCTAAATAGTAGTAGTAGTAGTAGTAGTAGTAGTAGTAGTAGACAGGAGAGCCAAACTTCAGCAAAGCTGAAACTGTGTACTTGGTGCAGCTGTGCATCAAGCACAGACAAATCCTGTTCAGGCACCACCACCACCTGCCCCCCCAGGACTCTCTCCATCGAAGCCTGGGGTGAGATAAGGGACAGGTTGGAGAGGTAAGTGTTTGTTCCCCCCTCCTGGGCTATCAGAGCCCCCTCCTGTAGCTACACATATAAGAGATACTTCAGCAGTGTAAGCACAAACTGTAGTCTGCATTCAAGGGTAATCAGTGATATGTGCACATGCACATTAATTAATAGAATCTATGTATTAAAAAGGAAAAAACATTCCCACATCCCTACAATACTGCAAACAAACGGTACTCTCTGTCCTCATGTCCACCTCAATGACATCATCTGTACCAATGTAATGTCCCCCCCACCCCAATCAGTGTTGTGAGTCTCTCCTATTTGATTTCCAAATGAATTTGTGTGCTGAAGGCAAGAAGGGCCATCCCCTGACTCCTGGTGTACAAACTTATATCTTGCAGAAGATTTGGCATTCGGAGGGACCTCGAGTCCCTCTGGCGGAGGTTCCACCGAATGAAGAGGGAGAGCCCTGACAAGATCAGGGTACTGAGACAGCGCCTCAGGGCTCAACGTAAGTATTATAAACAGGGCACCTGCACTCATTTTAAATGTATTTATTTAATAATGCAAATGTCCTGTACGATATCAGTTTCCATGTGGCTAATAGGCAACTAGTAAGTCATAACTTCTGTATCCCCCTTTCAGGGGTGGATATGCTTTCATGGTATTCTTGCCTGATGTCCTGCTCTTAGTGGATGTCATAGCATGATTTGAAAGTAATGTAAAGAAATAGTGCTTCCACCCCCCTCCTCCTCCCCCCCCCCAAAAAAAAGATCATTTTACCATAGTCACAACTCGAAATGCTAACATGCTGCTGAGGAATGAGTGTTCCCTGCCAACACACCTTATAGTGTATTCCTTTTTCAGACCAGCTTCCAGGGGTCTCTGTCATATCATCTCGTGCATCTCACACCCCATGTGTCTAGGCCAGGGCTCACCACTGACCCCACCTTTCCTCATTCCTGCCTTATACCAGATAGCCAGCTCCTGCACTATGCAAGCCATGTTGATTGTGCTGATCTCAAGGACAATCCTTTTACATACACAGGGCGCCAGCAGCAGCAGGAGGAGGAGGAGGCAGACCCATGGCATGACATGTCTCCCCTTGAGGGAGATGATGAGGGCTCAACACCGTCCGCCCTCTCCACCCCAGCCCCATCCTCAGCCGCAGCCCCATCCCCATCCCCAGCACTGCAGCAACTGGTGAATAGCCAAAACCAGTTGCTGCAGGAGGTGTCAGCGATGCGGCAGGCTAACGAGCAGCACTTCAGGGCACAGAGGCTGCTCCTGGTGCTGCTAGTTAGCCTGCTGCAGAGGGCCATTCAGGGGGGAGGACAATGCCTCCCTTGAGAGACTTTAAAAACAAAATCCATGATATTTTTCTATACAACAGGGTGTGTGTCTCTACTTTGTGCACTACATATTATCAAATGCTGGGGTTGATTTGAGAGGAGGCAGCAATCTGGTTTGCATGACAGGTGAACTGTGACAGAGAAACTTTGGTACATATGTGTGTGATAAGTGTGGCCATACAGAAGGCCATCTGTTCCTTCCAAACTGCATGGATGTATGGTAAAGGGGGGGGGGGGGGGGGGGCTGGGTGGGCATTTCTGTTGAGGAACACAAATGCCCATCCAGCATCTCCCCCCTTACCATAGAGCCCCACAGCACAGAGTTGTGTAAATAATAGGTATGTTGTCTAGCACTAGTGATCTGCCAAGTAGAAACTTGCAGATAACCATAGGTAGCACATAGACGATGGTTGCTCTCTGATCACCAGACACCCTTACCCACAACCAAGCTCATTGGTGAGGGCCAGGAAGGAGCTACAAACAGCTGAGTCATCTTTTCACATTGAATTTATCAGCAATAGTATATAGTGCTGAGGAGAAAAGGGAAACCAAGGGTAAAAGCATTAGGTGGATGTTTACTTTATCACAATTGCAATATAATACATCAGGCGCAGAAGGGCACAGGCTAGGGGAATTATATCGGCACCGGGCTGTAGCCACCTGCAGGTAATTTAGAATAGGAAGTGTAACCAGAACCCCTCTCCCTCACCATGACTTAAGGACTCAAGGCCTTGGTAGGCACGCAGCTGTGGCCACCTTGAAAATAGTTTGTAGGATAGAATTTAGAAATGTTGTTCCATAACTATGGAGGATTGTAGGACTGTGTTGAATAATGTAGAAACGACATTCAGTGCATATATGCTTCCCCCCCTCCCCACCCCCAACAACCTTGAGAATGGGTGGGTACTTCATAACAGGGGACTGGGGTTCAGCACATAAAGAAGGATGGAACCTAGCAGGGAGACACATGAGGTGCAAAGCGCGAGAAAAACTACCAGTTGTGGATAATACCCGTGAAACTGGTGAAAATAGAGGCAAGATTTGAATGCAGAGAACATACAGTGAATGGAGAACCCTTGACCATGAGGGATGCACACATCCATTATCAGGGCCTCTTCCCCTCCCCCACCCCACAGGCTGCCACAACTGAGTGTGTTCAATAGACAACAAGACATCTGTACAATGAATTGGATAGAAACAATCATGGCTCTCAGAGTCCAGTGTATTACAGTCCACTGCTGTCTCTTGCAATCCTCTTGACCAGCTGTCCTGAAAAATGCAAGAAGTGTTTGTTTAGCACCTACAAAGCAGAAAGGGAAGAGGTGGCTGAGAGGTATGAGTTTACCTTGAACTTGTGGTGCAAGAATCTGTTGGCTCCAAGGGACCAGAGGCTGCCTGCTTCAACAAAGGAGAGAGAGCGAGAGAGAATGGGGGGGGGGGGGGGCAGTGAGGGAGCACATCACACACAGCAAGGAGCTCCTGGAGGGTAGAGAAGGGAGAGTTGGTCACATGTAGAAAATGCAGAGTATATGCCAAGCTACCAGCTAACACCCAGTCTGAAACTTTTGGAATGGAAAGGTACAAAGCCCACACACCAGTTATCTTTCAAGAATTGACCAAAAAGTACCCCCCCCCCCCCCCAAAAAAAAAAAAAAAAAAAAACAACCCAAAAGCAAACAGGTGTACAAAAGCATACAGTGGCAAAAACAAGGTTTACTATAACTGTAGCTTGAAAGTCAACTACTCAACTCTTCTCAATTATTGATCTGTACTGTGCAGTTGTGGAATTCCCTTCCTCTAGTATTGAGACAAGAGCATTATTTCCCCTTTCTTTCTTAAGGGTTTAAAAGCACACTTGTATATTTCAGCATTTCCTTCATTATTGCTCTTCAAATGAGTTTTTACTTACTGAATATAGGCTTTAAACATTAGTATTCGCACCAATCCTTCATCGCTTCCTTACTTATATAATGAATATGAAAGGCAAATCGGAATATGTGGCAAACATTGGCTTCAGCCTTATTACTATAGGTAATAAGGATGGGCACCCAAATAATGTTTATGCTCTTTTTCTTTTCCATTGTGAAAATTAATTGAACATCATTATGTGCACACTATGGGGTGAATTCTATATATGATACCAAAAACATTAGCGCCGAAAAACTGCTATTCTATAAACCACACATACGTGTGGGTTATAAAATAGCACTTATGCCCAGGAATCGTGCCTAAGTGTAGGTCTGGCCTTTTGCACCAACTGAAACATGGCACAAATTAGGCATGTATCCCCATGACCCTCCCATTTCCATGCCCCTTTTTTGAACTCACGTGTAAAATTTAGGCGCAGATCCTGTGGCCTAAATTTATGCATGTATACTTTAATTACATCTAATTAGTGCCAATAATTGCTTGTTAATAAGCCAATTATCAGTACTAATTAGCTCATTATTTAATTACTCTGCATGTATAAATTGGGCGTGTGACCAAATATGCATACACAATTTTTAAAGACTTTTAAAGAATTCGGGGATATACACATGTAGGGGGGAAATTCTATAAACAGCGCTGAAAATAAGTACCAGAAACATCATCACAAAGTGCCCCTTAGTGCCAATTCCCATGCTCAACTCTGGGTGTCAGACATATAATGCCTTTAATATTTTGAGAACTATATTAAGGGTCTAAGGTGGTAAAGCTTAGTTTATCAGCAGCAGGGCCCATAGGAATAAAATGGGCCCTGCTGCAGATAACTCAAGCTAAGCTTTAGTAAACAACCCCCTAAATTTGATACTATTTATTTTTCTTCACTTGGCAACACTTAGGTCTAAAAAAACATTTTATAGGTTTTTGAAACAAACCTTTAAATATGAAGAGGCAGAATTGCCCCCACTGAATTGTGTATACTTCATTCCATTACCATCGAAAAAAAAGCATAGCAGTTCTCCGAGACCTGACTAAGGGGAATCTACTGTGGATGTTTTGAACTTTACTGATTTACTGGAGACCTCAGCAGAGAAGGTAATTTCTCATGCTACTCATTTGGTTTCATTTGTTTTCCAACAAGACAAAGAAGCTTTGTTGCATTTGCTTTTTAGACAGAAGACTTGTAACTTCTTAGGAGGAAAGGTTTCCATTTTTCCTGATGTTTCTAAATGGACTCAAGCTAGGAGGAAAAACTTATTTTTGTATTGTTCAAATGATTTGGCACAAGGTGCTACATTCCAACTACGCTATCCTTGTAAATGTTTAATTTCCTTAAATAATGTGAAATATGTGTTTTCTGAACCCTCTCAGTACAATTTTCCCTAGAGGCGAAAGGGACTGTGCCTTCTTGATCTCCAGTGTGTTCTATATTATCATATATTACGGCTAATAGATTTACAGTGCAGGGCTTACACTTTTCTTGTATTAGGTAAACATGTTTAAGTTTTCTATCTTCTTCTAGAATTCCTGCATTTGGACTCCCCCTGTTGTGGGCTAATAAATGCAGTAATATTCTTTATATTGAATTGAGGTAGTGCCTCTGTGCTATAATTTCCAGAAACATTTTCTTTGCAATTATTTCAAAATGTTATATATATATATATATATATATATATATATATATAAAGACTTATAGGGCTAGATTCTGTATATGGTGCCTGAAAAATCTGCATAGAAAAAAATTACGCCTCTCGTATTCTCTAAAGCAATGTTTCCAAAGTCCAGTCCTGGAGTACCCCTTGTCAGTCAGGTTTTCAGGATATCCACAATGAATATGCATGACCTTGATTTGCATACACTATCTCCATTATATGCAAATCTCTTTCATGCATACTCCAGGACCGGACTTGGGAAACACTGCCCTAAAATATGCCTACATTTTATAGACTAAAAGTTAAATTTCCACGCGCTATATAGAATACGCCAAGCGGCTCACCATGTGACTAAATTTGGTTGTGTTCATTTTTGCCATGTTTTACTTGGCGTAAATCCCTATGCATAAATTAGGTGCAGATCAGTTGCATTCTGTAATGCACAAAGATTTTAGAAATGCCCATACCCCACTCCTGGCCACTCCTCTTTTCGACTATGCAACTTAGAATATAGGCGCACCACATTAAAATATAGACTGAGGGTCTTTTACTAAGGCACGCTGGCATTTTTAGCGTGCACAAATAATAGGCATGTGCTAAACGTTAAAGACACCCATAGCATTTAGCGCATGCCTATTTTTAGTGCACACTAAAAACGCCAGTGCACCTTAGTAAAAGACCCCCTAAGTGAGTTGTGTGTAAAAATCTCAATACCAATTAGTGCACATAATTGCTTCTTACCAGCACTGATTAGCTAGTTAACCAATTACGTTATGCACATTGTTATAGAATACACTTCGGTTTCCACATAGATTTTTAGGCACCATATATAGAATCCAGGGGACAATGCCTATGACCCGCCTATACTCCTTCCATAGTCATGCCTACTTTTTGGTTGCACACTATGGGATTTAGGTGCCTAGTATTATAGACTAGAACACAGCCAGATACTCATACATATCCTAATTAGTGCAATTGGTTGTTAACATCCAGTTATTGATGGTTAACAGTTTGTTAGCCATTTAAGTTGTGCATATATCTCTGATGTGGACACCCAAATCTGGGCGACATATATAGAATCCTGGGGGTAATGCACAGTTGTTAAAGAGGGTGCACTATTTTCACATAGGAATAGAAAAAAGATGTGAGTCACCAGTGGCAATGTTGAGAAAATAATTTATTCATTACATTATTTAAAATAAGCCTGACACGGCCGCATTTCGCCCTCCTGAGAATCGCCTGCCTATTTGTTTTCTTCGACCTATTTTCACATAGTACATACTCCTCAGTGGCATAAATGTCTTTTCCAATTCAAGAAATACTTTGGAATGAGAGGGCATAGGATGAAGTTAAGAGGAAATAGGCTGAGGAGGAATCTAAGAAAATATTCTTTCACGGAAAGGGTGGAAGATAAGTGGAATGGCCTCCTGGTGAAGGTCGTGGAGACAAAGACTGTGTCAAAATTTGAAAAAAAAAAGCATGGAACAAGCATATGATATTCCTTGGGAAAAGGAGGATTTAGTGGTTACTGAGGAAGGGCAGACTGAATGGGCCATTTGACAATTATCTGCCATCATGTTCCTACGTTTCTTTAAGGAGATGGTGCATATGCGAAATGGTTTGTGCATGCATACTAGTTTGTGCATGTGCTCTCCTCAGGAAAGAGTGGGCACCTTCCCCCCCGGATTCTATATAGAGCGTCCAGAGATCCGCACCAAAATCCAGGCATATTCTATAACAACGTGTGTAAATTAACAAGCTAATACGTGCACAACTCGCTAAGCATTTTTTTTGTTACATTTGTACCCCGCGCTTTCCCACTCATGGCAGGCTCCATGTGGCTTACATATACAGGTACTTATTTGTACCTGGGGCAATGGAGGGTTAAGTGACTTGCCCAGAATCACAAGGAGCTGCCCATGCCTGAAGTGGGAATCCAA
This sequence comes from Microcaecilia unicolor, assembly GCF_901765095.1. NCBI lineage: Eukaryota > Metazoa > Chordata > Amphibia > Gymnophiona > Siphonopidae > Microcaecilia > Microcaecilia unicolor. Next base: position 522,036,382 of record NC_044031.1, read on the forward strand.
CTCAGTTGCCCAGGACCAGAGTCCACCACCCTAACCACTAGGCCACTCCTCCACTATTTTACAATGCAGTGTGCCTAATTTCTAACATGTGCAGACAAAAAGGGGCATGGCTATGGGAGAGAAAATGAGTGTTTTGTGGGTGTTCTGAATTTTACACGCATAGTTATAGAATATGGCCCTCTGTGTGTAAATCTACATCCTGGGATTTATGGCATGTTTTTGTTGGTGTAAATGGAGGTGCATCATTTTGGGCACTGGGATATCAAATAAGCATATTCTATATACCGCACCTAAATCTAGGCACTGCTTATAGAATACACCTAGGTGGAAATGTTTTCCATGCAGATTTTTTTAGGCACCATATTTATAATCTAGCCCTATTTCAAATACTACTACTACTACTTATCATTTCTAAAACGATACTAGACATACGCAGCGCTGTACACTTGAACATGAAGAGACAGTCCCTGCTCAACAGAGCTTACAATCTAATTAGGACAGACAAACAGGTCAAACAAGAGATAAGGGAATATTAAAGTGAGGATGATAAAATAAGGGCTCTGAACAAGTGAATAAGGGTTAGGAGTTAAAAGCTGCATCAAAAAGGTGGGCTTTTAGCTTAGATTTGAAGACGGCCAGAGATGGAGCTTGACGTACCGGCACAGGAAGTCTATTCCAGGCATATGGTGCAGCAAGATAAAAGGAACGGAGTCTGGATTTAGCAGTAGAGGAGAAGGGTGCAGATAAGAGAGATTTACCCAGTGAATGGAGTTCCTGGGGAAGAATGTAGGCAGTGGTGTGCTGGAGCCGGCTCGCACCGGCTCGCAAGAGCCGGTTGTTAAATTTTCTTCCGGCTTGCGAGCCGGTTGTTGAAAATAACGAGCCGGCTCTGGCTCTCCTCCCTCCCTCTGGATCCGCCTCACCACCTGCTTGTTTTTTGAATTCTTCGGGGCAGGCAATCTTGCCTGCCCGCTTCCAGTGCTGACTGTCCTCCCTTGCCAATTCGCGCTTTAAAAATGGCCGCCGAGACTTCGGCTGAAGTCTCGGCGGCCATTTTGAATAGCGAATCGGCAAGGGAGGATAGTCAGTGCTGGAAGCGGGCAGGCAAGAGTGCCTGCTCCGAAGAATTCAAAAAACAAGCGGGCGGTGAGGGACCGGATCGGGAGGGAGGGAGGGAGGAGAAGAATTCGCGATACAACTTGGGAGGGGGTGGCAGGGCGAAAAAGGGAGTCGCTGCTGGACATGGGTGGAGGGGGTCGATGGGTATGGGTGCATGCAGGGCAGGGGAGAGGAGGGTACACTGCTGGACATGGGTGCATGCAGGGCAAGGGAAAGGAGGGTCACTGCTGGACATGGGTGCATGCAGGGGAGAGGAGGGTCACTGCTGGACATCTGGGTGCATGCAGGGCAGGGCAGAGGAGGGTCGCTAGGTATGGGTGCATGCAGGGCATGGGAAAGGAGGGTCACTGCTGGACATGGGTGCATGCAGGGGAGAGAAGGGTCACTGCTGGACATCTGGGTGCATGCAGGGCAGGGCAGAGGAGGGTCGCTGGGTATGGGTGCATGCAGGGCAGGGGAGAGGAGGGGAGAGAGAAGAAATGCTGGACATGGATGGAGGGGAGAGAAGAGTGAAGAAGGAGATGAGATGAGGGAAAAGGAAGAGAGGAGAAAAACTGCACATGGATGAAGAAAATAGGCAGAAGCTGAGGACCAGAAATGAAGAAGAAAGGAGGAAAGAAATAAATGGAAAGGAAGCCCTGGAAAAGGAGTTAAGAGGACAGATAGCAGCAGAATCGGATACTGGGCCAGCATGATCAGAAAAACAGTCACCAGACAACAAAGGTAGAAAAAAAATCATTTTATTTTCATTATAGCGTTTGGATTATGTTCACTTTGAGAATCAGGTGCTCAACATTAAAAGTTTATATTTATTTACTTATTTATGGCATTTTATCCCACATTAAACATGAATTAGATTGGAACCTGGGATCATTTAATTTTTTTTCCTGGAGAGAGTAATGCATTGCCCCCCCCCCCCCCCCACGGCTATAGCCAGCTCTGCAATTTTGGGGGGGCGCAGAGGTGGATGGGGGGGGGGGGGCGCAGTGCTGGACGGGGGGAGGGGGGGCACCGAGGTGGACCGGAGAGAGAGCCTGTTGTTAAAAATTTACCAGCACACCACTGAATGTAGGGAGAGATGAGAGTGGAGAGGTACTGAGGAGCTGCAGAGTGAATGCACTTATAGGTCAATAAGAGGAGTTTGAACTGTATGCGGAAACAAATAGGAAGCCAGTGAAGTGACTTGAGGAGAGGGCTAATATGAGCATAACGGCGGAATATTAGTCGTGCAGCAGAATTTTGAACAGATTGAAGAGGAGAGAGATGGCTAAGTGGGAGACCTGTGAGAAGCAAGTTGCAATAGTCTAAGTGAGAGGTTATAAGAGTGTGGATGAGGGCTCTGGTAGTGTGCTCAGCAAGGAAAGGGCACATTTTGGTGATATTATAGAGAAAGAAACGACAGGTTTTAGCAGTCTGCTGAATAAGTGCAGAGAAGGAGAGGGAGGAGTCGAAGATGATCCCAAGGTTATGAGCTGATGAGACAGGAAGGATGAGAGTGTTAGCAACAGAAATAGAGAATGGGGGAGGAGGAGAGGTTGATTTAGGGGGAAAGATAAGAAGCTCAGTCTTGGTCATGTTTAGTTTCAGATGGTGCTGAGACATCTAGGCAACATTGTCACACAGGCAGGCTGATACTTTGGCCTGGATTTCGGCTGAGATTTCTGGTGTGGAGAGGTAGATCTAGGAGTCATCAGTGTAATACTGCCTGCATCTTTAGTGAATGCTCCTGACCCCTCCTCTGACTGATTTTATGGTATCACCTTTAGGTGTGTTTCCTAAAAAAAAAAAAGGCTGGTAAGTTTCACCTCATACATAATTTGTCTTACCCAGAGGGTCTTAGTGTGAATTCTTTCATTGATCCCATGTTTTGTTCAGTACGGTGTGAGTCTTTTGATCAGACTGTGGAGATGCCGAGACAGCTTGGTCATTACTTACAAAAATCAATATTGAATTGGTTTTTCATTTGTTGCTGGTGCACCCTCTGTTTTTTCATCTTGTAGGTTTTTCAGTGTGAAGGAAAATTTTATTTTGCTAAATGTATGCCTATGAGGTATTCAATTTCATGTTCATATTTTGAAGTGTTTTCCACATTTGCCCATTGGGTTATGGAACAGTGTTCGGTTTTGTCCACTATGGTGCATTATTTCGATGATTTTTTGTTTGGGGGAGGGCAGAATTTTTGGATCAGTGTTCTCATTTGCTTGCAGTTTTTCATACTGTATCACTATACTTGGGGATTCCTCTGGCTAAGAAGACGTCAGTCACAATATTCTTGGGTATTAAACTTGATTCTGTGTGGGTACAGTTGCAGTTACCAGAGGACAAACTTCAAGTTTTGCGGGCAATTATTATGGAGTTTGTCAGATGCAGAAAAGGTGAAATTATAGGAGGTCCAGTCTTTGGTGGGTCATTCCAATTTTGCAGCAAAGGATCATTCTAATGGGGCAGATATTTTATCAGCGATCAGCTTTACTGACTAAGGAGCTTTGTAAGAAGTACTATCATGCGCACCTTACTCAGGAAGTGCAGGATGATTTGAAGCTGTGGTTAACATTTTTAGAATAATTTAATGGGGTGCTGGTTTGGTCATTGCCGCCAGTATCTAATGTGGATTTGAGATTGTTTACTGATGTTGCGGGGCATCTATTTTCAGGGACATTGTTGTGCACATGCTTGGACTGATCTATGGAGGAGGAAGAGGTGGTGTGTGCAGGTGGCGGAGCTCAAACATTTTCCAGTTTGGGTGGCCTTTGTATTGTAGGGTGAGCAGCTTGCTAACCAAAGATTCTGTTGTATTCTGATAATCAGGCAGTGGTGCAGTTTGTCAATAGGCAGTCAGCTCACTGTGCACTCCTAGTGAAGTTATTACAGTCTTATCCTGTCTGTGGCTCAACGTGTCATTGATGGCAAGGCATGTGCAAGGTGTTTACAATGAGTCTGTTGATGCCTTGTCTCACTTTCAGTGGGCACATTTCCAAGTATTGGCTCTCGAAGCAGACAGGGCACTTACTTTGAGGCCAGCTGATTTTCAGAGTTTTTCAATAATGGCCACACGCTAATGTTCCCATTAGCATGTGAGCCCCTACTGCCACTTATTTTGTAGGCGGCAGGGAACCACAAACTAAACCTGTGCTAATTGGTTTGCACATGGCAACGTAGCTGTGCTAACCAATTAATGCAGGACACACCTACTCTCCGCCCACAGACATGCCACCTGTGCCAAAAAATGGCACATGGATATTGTGTGCACCTGGCAAAATTACTGTGGGACGCCTCAGCACGCCCCACAGTATACCATTCTTTTGCTGCAGTATGCATGCATTAGTGCTTACCAGCTTTGTAAAAGGGTCCCTGAATGATTTAAATAGATAAGATGGCAAAGGGCAGAAGGTATCTTATGCTCTGATATAACAGGCATATAGTTGCTGGTGAAAACACATGCCTGAGGATATTGAGACATAAAATTTGAAAGCAAAGTTATTACCACAGCCCATCTATTCCATTTCATTTGAAAAAAAAAAGAACATAAGGAGAGCCCACTCAGTATGATTGAGGCCTTCTCTACATCTTGCAAGAAGGCCATTATGGGATAGAGGTTTTGGTAGCTAGTTTTACGATAAGTAATGACTTTGTATTGTCCAATAAAAGCTTGTCTTTTAGAAATCCTGTTTGATTCTGATATAATCTTTAATTTCAACTTCTGCATTCCAATGTCTGCAACAATTTTGCAATCTGCATTTGTCAAATCCATAAATCTGCAAGTTTGTGTCGACTGAGGATCTTGACCAGGTTTCTCACATGCAGCACTCCGAGCCTCCTGTTCTCTCTCATTGCCTCCCTCTTTGTCCTGTATTTCTCTCTGTAATGAGCAGAGACAGTTACTTACTTCTTCAGTAGTTTCTTTATTATTGCAGCAGTTCTTTCATGTTTTCCTTTGGGATGATGCAGAATGTGATCTTTTCAGGTTGCACCCACTTATTGATCTTCTGTCTGAAAAATGTTGTTAAGTATATTTGTCTGGCTAAAACAGTTAAAGAAATGAGTTCCCGGTGCTGCTCATTGGAAGAATTGTTTTTAAACATTAGTATCCTATGGTAAATTCCAGTTAAGACTCATATAATGCAGTTTTTCCTATCACTAAAATCATTTCAGGGGAATGGAATTTCTCTTTGAGCTTGATGCCTCCAAAATACATGTGGCCCATTGGAGGATGAATGTCAACCCTCACTCCTCCTCTGATATGTCCCCTTCAAAAAATCTCTATTTTTTAAAATTTCAAATAATTTTTATTATTATTAGAAACTTAACAAAGACATGAACAGTACAGGAGAATATTGATACAGGAATCGTAAAGCCTTGTATGTCATATACACAAGTAATTATCATTTTCCAAAAAGGTTGAATGTGTGGACATGTCCACCACGTGTGCCATATCTCCTGGAGTAAGACAAACTTTCCATCATAAGAGAGAGAATTGCTCCTGCCAGTTATGCAGTCATTGTGGCATAAGATAGGTAGAATATAGTACCCTCAGTTGTGTATTAACTAATGTTAAAGACATGGATGAGTGGAAGCAGTAGGACTAAACCATAGGCCAAAAATGTTCAACAGCTCTCTCTCTTCCAATATTTCCAAATTTGACACCACATGTTTAGACCATGGGAGGCAGCCCGGCTAACTCCTGTGGTCAGTGGTGAGACCAGATATTCAATGCCAGGCAGTTTCCCCTGACCAGCATTGAATATCCGGTTTATTTTTGGCCGGTTTAAACTTAACCAGCCAAGCCAATATTCAGCACTGACCGGTTAAGTTTAAACCAGCCAAGGATAGTCCTGCTATTTCAGCTGCCCAATTTGGCTGCCAAACTTAGCCAGCAACGTGTTGAATATTAGTGGCTAGCTAGTTATATTGCGTGATATAACCAGTTAGCCACTAAGCACTGACCAGGAATATTCAGTGGGAGATAACCAGCTATCTTCCGCTGAATATTTGTGGATAGCCAGTTAAGCATAATTATCTAACCATCCAGGTTAGTTAAATAATGCTGAATATTAGACATAACAAGGCTCTCCATCGGCCTTCTCCTGCAGGACCACAGTGTACCTTACTGTCTCTCAGCTCTTTACTTGTCTCTGGCCTAGTTCCCCAGAGTTACCAACTTAGTCTCTAGCAGTTACTTGGGTCGAAGTCCAAAGTTGCAAGTTTCCAAGTTGAACTTGGCCTATCTGACTATAGCAGAAGAAGTTCACAGTAGGTGTTGAAGGCAATGCAGTTGTACATCGATGCTTTCCTCTGGTCCTCCTTAAACTAGCTGTGTCCTGGGATTTTATGCTTCGCAGACCATGCCCTTCTGGCTCTACCTCCCTCTGTCACTTCCTCCTTAGGCAGGATTATAGGTTTTTCATGTGGCTCTGACACTGTGAGGAAGTATCCATAAGGGGCACACTATTAGGGACCAGAATTTTCCATTTTAAAAAATAGAAAAAGAAAACAGAAAAACATAAGTATTGCCATACTGGGACAGACCAAAGGTACATCAAGCCCAGCAACCTGTTTCCAACAGTGGCCAATCCAGGTCACAAATACCTGGCAAGATCCTTAAAAAGTACAAACATTTTATACTGCTTATCTCAGAAATAGTGGATTTTCCCCAAGTCCAATTTAATAATGGTCTATGGACTTTTCCTTTTGGAAGCCATCCAAACTTGTTTAAAACTCTGCTACCTAACCGTCTCGTCTTTACCACATTCTCTGGCAACAAATTCCAAAGTTTAATTACACGTTGAATGAAGAAAAATTTCTCTGATTCATTTTAAATTTACTACTTTGTAGCTTCATCGCATGCCCCCTAGTCCTAGTATTTTTGGAAAGCGTAAACAGACGCTTCATGTCTACCCTTTCCATTCCACTCATTATTTTATAGACCTCTATCATATCTCCCCTCAGCTACCTTTTCTCCAAGCTGAAGAGCCCTAACTGCTTTAGCCTTTCCTCATAGGGAAGTTGTCCCTTCCCTTTTATCATTTTCGTCACCCTTCTCTGCACCTTTTCTAATTCCACTATATCTTTTTGAGATGCGGCGACCAGAATTGAACACAATATTCGAAGTGCGGTCGCACCATGGAACGATACAAGGGCATTATAACATGCTCATTTTTGTTTTCCATTCCTTTCCTAATAATACCTAACATTCTATTTGCTTTCTTAGCTGCAGCAGCACACTGAGCAGAAGGTTTCAACGTATCATCAACCACGACACCTAGATCCCTTTCTTGGTCGGTGACTCCTAATGTGGAACCTTACATGACGTAGCTATAATTCAGGTTTCTCTTTCCCACATGCATCACTTTGCATTTGCTCAGATTAAACGTCATCTGCCATTTAGATGCCCAACGTCATCTGCCATTTAGATGCCCAGTCTCCCAGTCTCGTAAGGTCCTCTTGTAATTTTTCACAATCCTCCCGCGATTTAACAACTTGAATAACTTTGTTTCATCAGTAGATTTAATTACCTCACTAGTTACTCCCAACTCTAGGTCATTTATAAATATGTTAAAAAGCAGAGGTCCCAGCACAGACCCCTGGGGAACCCCACTAACTACCCTTCTCCATTGAGAATACTGACCATTTAACCCTACCTTTTTATTGGATTAACCTGATACATTTTTTTGACTAGCTTTCAAAGGCCAGATCCTTCTTCCTCAAGTCAAGACACAATGAGCAAAAGATAATATCAGAATATATAAGTGAAACATAAAACCATTCCAATAACGGTCTCAAGGAGAAAGGTAGGATTGCGGGGAGAGGCAGATGGATGATCAGAAGGTGACAAAGCATTATAATTTGACAGGAAATAATGTGATAGGAAACCTCAATCTTTCTTAAGTCTTTCTTTTGGTGTCGAAGTATTTAATCAGTATTTTGTCTTAGTTTTCTAACTATAAGGTCATTGATGCAATGCTCTGGTTCAGAAAAATGTTCACCCACAGAGGCGTCTACACACACTTCCGGTCTCAGACAGCTTGAAAATTCTGGGAGTCACAATTGACAGAAATCTCACACTCGAAGACCATGCGAAAAATACAGCAAAGAAAATGTTCTACTCAATGTGGAAACTTAAAAGAATCAAACCTTTCTTCCCAAGGGAAGCATTCCGCAGCCTAGTACAATCAATGGTGCTAAGTCATCTAGACTATTGCAATGCCATCTATGCCGGATGCAAAGAACAAATCATAAAGAAGCTTCAAACCGCTCAAAACACAGCAGCCAGGCTCATATTTGGGAAAGCGAAATATGAAAGCGCCAAACCCCTAAGAGAAAAACTACACTGGCTCCCACTAAAAGAATGAATTACGTTCAAAGTTTGCACCTTGGTCCACAAAATCGTCTACGGGGAAGCCCTAACCTACATGTCAGACCTTATAGACTTGCCTATTAGGAATGCAAAAAAATCATCACGCACATTCCACAATCTCCACTATCCTAACTGTAAAGGGCTAAAATACAAATCCATATACGCGACCAGTTTCTCATACATCTGCACGCAGCTATGGAATGCACTACCAAAGGCCATAAAAACAACGCAAGACCTAACCATCTTCCGAAGGCTACTGAAAACAGATCTTTTCAAGAAGGCATACCATAAACATCCATCTTAAATACTAAATAATAACATTGTACACGATTTATACAAAACCAAACTTTTATCACATGACTGCTTACCTCCTTCCTATTAATGATCAAGCACTACCATTTTAAACCTTATGTCGAATAGGGTCTCTCTATAGTCGATGACCTAATGTTTGTTACAACCCAATTTATTACTCAGGAACCTTCTTGCAATACCATAATGTATTCTTCTTTACCATATATGTTTGCACATGGTATATATATATATATATATATATATATATATATATATACAGTGGTGGAAATAAGTATTTGATCCCTTGCTGATTTTGTAAGTTTGCCCACTGACAAAGACATGAGCAGCCCATAATTGAAGGGTAGGTTATTGGTAACAGTGAGAGATAGCACATCACAAATTAAATCCGGAAAATCACATTGTGGAAAGTATATGAATTTATTTGCATTCTGCAGAGGGAAATAAATATTTGATCCCCCACCAACCAGTAAGAGATCTGGCCCCTACAGACCAGGTAGATGCTCCAAATCAACTCGTTACCTGCATGACAGACAGCTGTCGGCAATGGTCACCTGTATGAAAGACACCTGTCCACAGACTCAGTGAATCAGTCAGACTCTAACCTCTACAAAATGGCCAAGAGCAAGGAGCTGTCTAAGGATGTCAGGGACAAGATCATACACCTGCACAAGGCTGGAATGGGCTACAAAACCATCAGTAAGACGCTGGGCGAGAAGGAGACAACTGTTGGTGCCATAGTAAGAAAATGGAAGAAGTACAAAATGACTGTCAATCGACAAAGATCTGGGGCTCCACGCAAAATCTCACCTCGTGGGGTATCCTTGATCATGAGGAAGGTTAGAAATCAGCCTACAACTACAAGGGGGGAACTTGTCAATGATCTCAAGGCAACTGGGACCACTGTCACCACGAAAACCATTGGTAACACATTACGACATAACGGATTGCAATCCTGCAGTGCCCGCAAGGTCCCCCTGCTCCGGAAGGCACATGTGACGGCCCGTCTGAAGTTTGCCAGTGAACACCTGGATGATGCCGAGAGTGATTGGGAGAAGGTGCTGTGGTCAGATAAGACAAAAATTGAGCTCTTTGGCATGAACTCAACTCGCCGTGTTTGGAGGAAGAGAAATGCTGCCTATGACCCAAAGAACACCGTCCCCACTGTCAAGCATGGAGGTGGAAATGTTATGTTTTGGGGGTGTTTCTCTGCTAAGGGCACAGGACTACTTCATCGCATCAATGGGAGAATGGATGGGGCCATGTACTGTACAATTCTGAGTGACAACCTCCTTCCCTCCGCCAGGGCCTTAAAAATGGGTCGTGGCTGGGTCTTCCAGCACGACAATGACCCAAAACATACAGCCAAGGCAACAAAGGAGTGGCTCAGGAAGAAGCACATTAGGGTCATGGAGTGGCCTAGCCAGTCACCAGACCTTAATCCCATTGAAAACTTATGGAGGGAGCTGAAGCTGCGAGTTGCCAAGCGACAGCCCAGAACTCTTAATGATTTAGAGATGATCTGCAAAGAGGAGTGGACCAAAATTCCTCCTGACATGTGTGCAAACCTCATCATCAACTACAGAAGACATCTGACCGCTGTGCTTGCCAACAAGGGTTTTGCCACCAAGTATTAGGTCTTGTTTGCCAGAGGGATTAAATACTTATTTCCCTCTGCAGAATGCAAATAAATTCATATACTTTCCACAATGTGATTTTCCGGATTTAATTTGTGATGTGCTATCTCTCACTGCTACCCTTCAATTATGGGCTGCTCATGTCTTTGTCAGTGGGCAAACTTACAAAATCAGCAAGGGATCAAATACTTATTTCCACCACTGTATATATATACCATGATCTGTTCCATATATAATATGTTCCATGCATGTTACCATGTATGTATGCACCTTAACGCAATACCATTTGTAATCCTGTTAACCGGAAATGGCAACCATTACGGCAAATGTAAGCCACATTGAGCCTGCAAATTGGTGGGAAAATGTGGGATACAAATGTTACAAATTAATAAAAAATAAATGTGGTGTCTGTATGAGTTGATTCTTGTCTTTAACATCTCGCCTGTCTCCCCAAATAGCACTCAAGTTCTCATTTTCTGAACAACATATACTACATTTGGAGAACAGCAGGAAGGATATTCTAGTCTTTTCAAACAAATGCACATCCCCTAGTAGACAGTATGCACCTAAACATTTTATTATACACCCTATATACATATAAGTTTGTACTTTTATTTTATGTATTGTTTTATGATATAAGCTGCTTAGTAGGTATAAGTGGGTTAGAAATATTGAACATAAATACATACATTTATCTGACATAGGTAGAGGTATGGAATGATTATGTTATAACCAAACTCTGTAAGCCACACTGAGCCTGCAAATAGGTGGGAAAATGTGGGATACAAATGCAATAAATTAAATAAATAAATAAATACATTCTTCAGATTTAGGTAAAGTTTGCATTTAGGTGCATATTTTTCCAAAATACATGCATATGTAAGGAAAGCAAAACAGCAAATTGATGTGTGCTTGCAAGCAGGTCTAAATGTGTGTATGTATTTTCCACTGGAAAACTTGAAAATGGAAGGTATGCACATGTGGAGGGTATCTAGAAGGTGTCGAATCGGAACCTATTATAAAAAAGGAAAATAAGGTGCCTTCTTCCTTTTACTGAAAACTAGTAGGGTATATATGTGCATACGCATTTAAGTACAATCACACCAGCCAAAACACTGGTATAAATGCTCATGCATAGATTCTAGAGATATGCATGTAACTTACACTGTTCTATAAGTTATGGACTCAATTCTATAAATGGCACCCAAATATGGGTGCTGATAAAAATTAGTGCTAAGTGCTATTCTATAAATGATGCTCAGAATTGGCCACCATTTATAGAACAGCATTTCGCTCTGAGATCTGTGCCCTATTTTGGGCACAAGGATTTACACTAATTAAAACCTGGTGTAAATTCTCATGCCTAAATTAGGCGCAGATCTCCCTTATTCAGTAAAACTGCGCACACATTCCAGGAATGTCCCTGATCCCCTCCCATGGACATGCCCCCTTTTTGGATCCACATATACAATTTGTGAATGGATTCCGTTACCTAAATATGTTTGCACAAATGTAAATTAATGCCAGTTGGTGCTGCTAATTAATTATTAGCACCCTCTTATCGATGCTAATTGGCTCATTTATCAATTAAATTGTGCAAGCAAATTGGGTGCACACCCATATGTCCGTGTGCAATTTTGAGCACCATATATTGAAGTGTACATCCTGCACATGCTCTGCCTGACTCCACCCTAGTGAACACCCACCTGCAAACAATGGGGCCCTTTTACTAAGCCATGTGAAAAATGACCTGTGCTAGTGTCAGCATGTCAAATTGGCACACACTAGGCCATTTTTTACTGCAGCTGGTAAAGCGAAGATACTTACCTGTAGCAGGTATTCTCCGAGGACAGCAGGCTGATTGTTCTCACATGTGGGTTGGCGTCCATGGTGGCCCAGGAACAGAGCGCTTTTCCCAGCAAAAATCCACAAAGCTTTGTGACAGCTTCAGGAGCGCGAGGGACTCACACCACGCATGCGCGGCCATCTTCCCGCCTGCATGCGTCCGTTCCCGCCTCAGTTATATCAAAAAGCAAATAACAAACAACAACAACTCCAAAAGGGGAGGTAGGTGGGTTGGTGAGAACAATCATCCTGCTGTCCTCAGAGAATACCTGCTACAGGTAAGTTCGCTTTCTCTGAGGACAAGCAGGCTGCTTGTTCTCACATGTGGGTTATCCCTAGCCCCCAGGCTCACTCAAAACAATAAAAGAAGGTCAATTAGGCCTCGCAACGGCAAGGACATAACAAAGATTGACCTACGAAGAAACATCTAACTGAGAGTACAGCCTGCAACAGAACAAAAAAGGGCCTGGGGGGGTGGAGTTGGATTCTAAACCCCAAACAGATTCTGCAGCACCGACTGCCCAAACTGGCTGTCGTGTTGGGAATCCTGCTGAAGGCAGTAATGAGATATGAATGTGTGGACTGATGACCACGTCACAGCCTTGCAAATCTCTTCTATAGTGGCTGACTTCAAGTAAGCCACCGACGCTGCCATGGCTCTAACACTATGAGCCGTGACATGACCCTCAAGAGTCAGCTCAGCTTGGGCATAAGTGAAGGAAATGCAATCTGCTAGCCAATTGGAAATGGTGCGTTTCCGAACAGCGACTCCCCTTCTGTTGGGATCAAAAGAAACAAACATTTGGGCGGACTGTCTGAAGGGGCTTGTCCGCTCCACATAGAAGGCCAATGCTCTCTTGCAGTCCAATGTATGCAACTGACGTTCAGCAGGACGGGTACGAGGACGGGGAAAGAATGTTGGCAAGACAATTGACTGGTTCAGATGGAACTCCGACACCACCTTCAGCAGGAACTTAGGGCCAGTACGGAGGGCTACTCTGTTGTGATGAAACTTGAGGTAAGGAGCATGCACTACCAAGGCTTGAAGCTCACTGACTCTACGAGCTGAAGTAACAGCCACCAAGAAAATGACCTTCCAGGTCAAATACTTCAAATAGCAGGAATTCAGTGGCTCAAAAGGAGGCTTCTTCAGCTGGGTGAGAACGACGTTGAGATCCCATGACACTGGTGGAGGTTTGACAGGGGGCTTTGACAAAAGCAAACCTCTCATGAAGTGAACAACTAAAGGCTGTCCAGAGATAGGCTTACCTTCTACATGATAATGAAAAGCACTAATTGCACTAAGATGAACTCTTACGGAGTTGGTCTTGAGACCAGACTCTGATAAATGTAGAATGTATTCAAGAAGGGTCTGTGTAGGACAAGAGCAAGGAACTAGGGCCTTGCTGTCACACCAGACAGCAAACATCCTCCATTTGAAAGAGTAACACCTCTTCGTGGAATATTTTCTGGAAGTAAGCAAGACTCGGGAGACACCCTCAGAAAGACCCAAGGAGGCAAAGTCTATGCCCTCAACATCCAGGCCGTGAGAGCAAGAGACTGGAGGTTGGGATGCAGAAGCGCCCCCTCGTTCTGAGTGAGGAGGGTTGGAAAACACTCCAATCTCCATGGTTCTTCGGAGGACAACTCCAGAAGAAGAGGGAACCAAATCTGACGTAGCCAAAAGGGAGCAATCAGAATCATGGTTCCGCAATCTTGCTTGAGTTTCAGCAAAATCTTCCTCACCAGAGGTATGGGAGGATATGCACACAGAAGGCCCTTCCCGCAATGAAGGAGAAAGGCATCTGACACTAGTCTGTTGTGGGCCTGAAGTCTTGAACAGAACTGAGGAACCTTGTGATTGATCTGAGTGGCGAAAAGATCCACCAAGGGGGTGCCCCACGCTTGAAAGATCTTGCGCACGATGCGCGAGTTGAGCGACCACTCATGAGGTTGCATGATCCTGCTGAACCTGTCGGCCAGATTGTTGTTTACGCCTGCCAGATACGTGGCTTGGAGAAACATGCCATGACGGCGAGGTCAAAGCTACATCTGGACGGCTTCTTGACATAGGGGGCGAGATCCGGTGCCCCCCTGCTTGTTGATGTAGTACATGGCAACCTGATTGTCTGTCTGAATTTGGGTAATTTGATTGGACAGCCAATCTCTGAAAGCCTTTAGAGTGTTCCAGACCGCTCGCAACTCCAGGAGATTGATCTGAAGACCTGTTTCCTGGAAGGACCAAACTCCTTGAGTGTGAAGCCCATCTACATGAGCTCCCCACCCCAGGAGGGATGCATCCTTTGTCAGCACTTTTTATGGCTGAGAAATTTGAAAGGGACGTCCCAAGGTCAAATTGGATCGAATTGTCCACCACTGAAGGGAATTGTGAAAATCGGTGGACAGTTGGATTACATCTTCTAGATTCCCTGCAGCCTGATATCACTGGAAAGCTAGGGTCCATTGAGCAGATCTCATGTGAAGGCGGGCCATGGGCGTCACATGAACTGTGGAGGCCATATGGCCCAGAAGTCTCAACATCTGCCGAGCCGTGATCTGCTGAGACGCCCGGGACCAGGGCATTTGATGTGAAGGAATTGCTAGCACGGCTTTGTAAAAGAAGCCTTTTATGCAGGAGTCAGCAACCTGTGGTACTGAGATACTGCAGATTGCTGACACTTATGGTAAATCAAGTTATGGTAAAAGCTTTTCTTTTACTGTAGCTTGATAACTACCATCTTAAATGTCACATTTGAAGCACATTTTATTCTACCACAAACAAGTAGATACATCCTTCCATCCTATTTGATTTTATTGAAAAAATTTAAAACTGAAATAAATAAATATATTCAAGAAGGAAACTGCAACTTAAACATGTATATCACGAGGTTATGGAAAAAAATGGTCAACCACTGGCAAAAATTGAAACTCAGATGATAACTTCTCAGAATGAGCAAGATGTACTTTCAAATGAGATGAATACTTTTTCAAGTTTCTGACATGTTTTCAGTCATGATTTATTGCTTTGCAGCCTTTTGTGAAATTTCTGTGCTGAGTTTGGAGAAATACACTTTTACCTTATGCTGCTGTGACCTTGCAGTTCTCTTGCAAAGAAGATGTAATCTATAAACAAAAAATGGTACAAACTGATCATTGGGAAAAACTGATTATAGGAAAAATCTTTCATGATAAAATTGTTTCAGAACTGTATTATATGTACTTTTTGTGCTATCTTCCTTAGGTGTATGGATTAAATAATGCAACACACAAATGCTGTCTGTATTCTATAGTCAATATGGATGCATGATATATTTCATGTAAGCCATTAAGGGGATGCTGTTTACTAAGGTGCGTTAGTGTTTTTAAAGCACCTTTAAAATTAAGGCACGTTAAACACTAACGCACCAATATATTCCTATCGGTGCATTAGCATTTGATGCATGTTAGCGTTTAATGCGTGCTAAAAATGTTAACGCGCCTATAGCGAGCCTTTGTAAACACAGGTCTAAATGAGCTATCAATTTTGAAATAATTAAATGTTTTTACTAAATATAGGCCTCTTTTAACGAGATGCACTAGCAGTTCCCATGCGGCAATGTCGACGGAGCACATTCAAAATGAATGTCGGCATTACTGTACCAGGAGGCTCTTTATGAGGAAACTTGAGTTTACTTTATTTTATTTGGATTTCTAGTCCACTTGTACGAATAGAGTTCTAAGCTGTTTACAAAGGATTAAAGAGATACTGAGAGAGTCCCTCGGGAATTACATCATGATTCGATTTGCCATCAGATCAGGTACATGAGAGCAGAATAACATTAGCATAGGAATTATTTGAAGATGGTCATTTTTACTTGTTTTCTGAATAGAGTATGGTTGTATATGTTGTCTAGACAGCCCCAAGTGCTTCCAGATTTGGGGGGCCTGGTATACCATTAATACGCAGGGCCCAAGAGACAGGCAGAGCTCCGGAGTCTCAATGTATGGGAGCAGGGAGGAAGGTATTAGATTTGTTAGGAACTGGGCAACATTCTGGGGAAGGGGGAGCCTATTCCAAAAGGATGGGCTCCACCTTAACCAGGGTGGGACCAGGCTGCTGGCATCGGCATTTAAAAAGGAGATAGAGCAGCTTTTAAACTAGAAACGGGGGGGGGGGGGGGGGGGGGGGGGTGGGCGACAGTCGCTCAAAAGCACATGGTTCGGGATAAGGTATCTTTCAAAGATATCACCCAAAACAGGGAAGATAGGGTATCCTGATAGTGAGGTTGCAAAAGAGACCATAGTAGATCAGGTGTCCTTAAATAAAAATAAAAAACAGACAAAAGATTGCAAATTAATACTGTCAAGTACTGAGCATGATGTAAATAGGAATAACAAACATAGTTTGAAATGTCTATATACGAATGCCAGGAGCCTAAGAAATAAGATGGGAGAGTAATATATTGCACTAAATGAAAGCTATAATGGGCTTCTCTGAGACCTGGTGGAAGGAGGATAACCAGTGGGACACTGTCATACCGGGGTACAAATTATATCGTAGTGATAGGGTGGATCGAATTGGTGGAGGGGTAGCATTAAATATTAACGAGAGCCTTGAATCAAATAGATTGAAAATTCTGCAGGAAACAAAACACTTCTTGGAATCACTATGGATTGAAATTCCATGTGTAAAGGGGAAAGGATAGTGGTAGGAGTGTACTAACATCCACCTGGCCAGGATGAACAGAAGGATGCAGAAATGTTAAAGGAAATTAGGGATGCAAACAAACTGGGCAACACAATAATAATGGGTGATTTCAATTACCCTGATATTGACTGGGGTGAATGTAACTTTGGGGCACGCTAGGGAGGTAAAATTCCTTGTTGAAATCAAGGACTGCTTTATGGATCAGCTGGTACAGGAGCCGATGAGAGGAGGAAAATTCTAGACCTAGTCCTTAGTGCAGAGCATGACCTGGTTTGGGAGGTAATGGTGCTAGGGTCGTTTGATAACAGTGATCATAATATGATTGATTTGATATTAGCTTTGAAGTAAGTAAACATAGGAAATCAAATACGTTAGCGTTTAGCTTTAAAAAAGGAGACTATGATAAAATGAGAAGAATGGTAGAAAAAAAACTTAGAGGAGCGGCTGTGAGGGTCACAAATTTACATCAGCATGGATGCTGTTCAAAAACACCATCCTGGAAGCCCAGGCCAAATATATTCTGCGTATTAAAAAAGGAGGTGAAGGAAGAGTTCCTCAAAGTTGGTGTCGCATCAAGAGATGGATTATAAGTTTGCAATGAGGATACATATGTCGCCTCGAAGGGCATTCTATGCAGGAGTGTCTCCGGACAGTGCATGTCCTAAGTGTCTAGCCCAGGGCGCCACTTTGGGCCATATGTTTTGGTACTGTCCCAAGATAACAGCCTTCTGGACTAATCTATTACAGTATATTTCGACATTGTGGCACACTACATGGAAGCGCACTCCCCTTTTATTGTTTGGAAAACCATTATTGATCACCTCTATACCAGCAGGATACAAAGGATTTGTACACAGAGCAACAACAACAGCTAAAGCAGTTATCTTGAAAGAATGGATCTCCTCCAAAAGTCCTACAAGCCAACAATGGCGCAGCAAAATGATTGACTATATGAAGTTTGAGTGGAGAGTGGCTAAGTCTGATTTGAGGTTTTCAGAATCTGCCTTCTTTCGTGTTGGGACACCTTTTTGGCAAACGCTCACTCCAGCCGGGAAAGGACACCTTATGAACATGTGAACCCCTGTGAGAGACTTAATGTATAAGTTTGCTACCATGTATCTTACCATTAAGGGAGGGAGGGGGGGAGTTAGGGAGGGAGAAAAAGTGTGAGCATAATTTTCTTTACATTTGGTAGAGTTGGTAGACATGTGAAAGTTTAAAGTATTCCCAGTGTAAGTTGCACTAGTTGTTGAAGTAAGTTCAAATTTTGTATACTATTTTGTTTCTATCTTATGTTTACTATGCTGTGATTGACTACATGACTCACAATAAACAGAAATTGAAATAAAATTAAAAAGGTTCCAGAGAAGATCCGGGAAATTATAGACCGGTGAGTCTGACGTCGGTGCCAGGCAAAATGGTAGAGACTATTATAAAGAACAAAATTACAGAGCATATTCAAAAGCATGGATTAATGAGACAAAGTCAACATGGATTTAGTGAAAGGAAATCTTGCCTCACCAATCTACTACATTTCTTTGAAGGGGTGTACCAGGGGCGTAGCCAGACTTTGGCGGGAGGGGGGACCAGAGCCCGAGGTGATGGGGGCACATTTTAGCCCCCCCCCCCCCGCCATTACCGACCCCTCCCCCACCACCACCAACTTTGAAGACCCCTGCCGACTACCCTTTTGACCCCCCCCCCCACTGCCAACCCTCCCCGCCATTGCCTAGGGCTATCTTTGCTGGTGGGGGACCCCAATCCCTGCCAGCCAAGGAGGTCCTCTTCTTCCTCCGAAGGCTTCGTTCTGTTTCTGACGTTCTGCACATTGTACGTGCAGAACATCAGACTCACAGAAACAGAACAAAGCCTTGCAGATCAGCTGCAGGATGTCAGAAACAGAACAAAGCCTTCGGAGAAAGAAGAGGACCTCCTCGGCTGGCGGGGATTGGGGTTCCCCGCCAACAAAGGTAGCCCATGGCGACAGCGGTGGAGGGTTGGCGGCGGGAGGGGGGTCGAGAAGATTGGCAGCAGGGGGGTCCAGATCCAAATCTATGGGGGCTAAGGCCCCCCAAGGCCCCATGTAGCTACTCCACTGGGGTGAACAAACATGTGGATAAAGGTGAGCCAGTTGATATTGTGTATCTGGATTTTCAGAAGGCGTTTGACAAAGTACCTCATGAAAGACTCCAGAGGAAATTACAGAGTCATGGGATAAGAGGTAGTGTCCTATTGTGGATTAAAAACCCTACAAGGAAAGGCTAAAGCGGCTAGGGCTCTTCAGCTTGGAGAAAAGGTGGCTGAGGGGAAATATGATATAGGTCTATAAAATAATGAGTGGAGTTGAACGGGTAGATGTGAAGCATCTGTTTATGCTTTCCAAAAATACTAGGACTAGGGGGCATGCGAAGAAGCTACAATGTAGTAAATTTAAAACAAATTGGAGAAAATGTTTCTTCACTCAATGTGTAATTAAACTCTGGAATTCGTTGCCAGAGAATGTGGTAAAGGTAGTTAGCTTAGCGGAGTTTTAAAAATGGTTTGGACGGCTTCCTAAAGAAAAAGTCCATAGACCATTATTAAACGGACTTGGGGAAAATCCACTATTTCTGGGATAAGCAGTATAGAATGTTTTGTACTTTTTTGGAATCTTGCCAGGTATTTGTGACTTGGATTGGCCACTGTTGGAAACAAGATGCTGGACTTGATGGACCTTTGGTCTTTCCCAGTATGGCAATACTTATGTACTTATGACACTGGCCTGCATTAAAAAGTCAAAACTATGCAGAAGTAATTGATGTAATCTTTCACATAACATATTAACTAGTAGTTCAACATACTTAGAAATATATGCAAGTCCTTTTAATTTAGCACATAACAATGCAATAATGCTTATATGATCCCAATGAACATGGAAAAATTCTGGGACCAAGCATCTCAGGTCTCTTATTTCCTGTTCACCTTACATATGCACACATAAGCACAAGCATGTAAGTGCACAGCTCTTGTGAAAATTCTGCATGCAAACAAATTACCAAAACTCTATTATTGTAAGAATAAAACAATAATACTTGCACTGTCAAAACTTAATATCAAATACTTTAAATTTTAAGTAGCACTGATAAACCTTTTTTTGTGTGTAGCCTGTCTGTTGTTTTTGTTTTTCTGCAGCTATCCTTCTCTCTTCCCTGTCATCCTGTTGCTCCTTCATGTCCTTCTCCCCTCACCATACCTCATCAGACAGTGCACCTCATATCAATCAGGCATCCCTTCCTCATCAAGGCTCCTTTCTCCACCCTCTTCCAAGCAGCTATCCCCCATCAGGTCCTTCTCTTTTAGTGCACTTTTCTCTCCCATTTTGCCATCTGGGCTCCTATGGTTCCCATCAAATCCCCTTTTCTATCCCTCCTCCCCCATCAGAAACCCCCCTTCTTTAGAATATCTTTCTTTCCCTGTATAAGCCTTTTCTAACCTTACAATGGCGCAAAAAGGGCCAGTCCAGATCACATGACCCTAAAACAATCTTCACCAGAGGACGGATCGATAGTAATAATTTCTGGCAACACATCTATGCTAATAACTGGTCGATACAACCTAACTCAGACCTCTTTCTTACCTTGTGGGATAATAGATGTAAAATGATCGTAGATGAAATTGCTCCTCTACACTCCAAGACCTTAAGCAAACGTAACCCTTCACCATGGTTCAATGACTTATTGAAAAACTTGAAGTCAAAAACCAGAAAACTTGAAAAGATATGGAGCAAATCAAAGGATAACGTTATCTTCAATGCATGGAAACAGTCACAAAAGACCTACAAATATGCCATCAAGCGTGCCAAAAGAGACTATTATACACAAAAAATTACTAACTCTGGTGCAGACACAAAAAAAAAAATTTCAAATTATAAAAAACTCTACTTAACACAGACCCAGTAACAACATCACCTTCAAACCACCCTTCTGCCGACCAGCTAGCTAAATACTTCAATGAAAAAATAATTAATCTTCGTAAATCAATGTCCATTGACAATGTCGCTGTCGACACCTTTCTTGATGAACTAGACCCTGGATCATATGAAGTACCAGCTGACAGATATTGGACTAATTTTACCCCTCTTACCAATGAAGAAGTCACTAAAACCATCACTAAACTCTCAAGGTCTTACTGCCAACTTGATCCTTGTCCCAACTATCTTTTGAAAGACACACCTTCATGCTTTATGTTTGATCTCACCGCCCACTTGAACTTCCTGCTACAACGAGGCTCTTTCCCCACCAGATATGGCAATATTTTACTTACACCCATACCCAAAAACCCCCAAAACCTGCAAAAGATATCACCAACTATCGTCCAATTGCCTCTATCCCTTTAATCACAAAATTGATGGAAAACAGAGTGACCAGGCAACTCAACGATTATATTCAGAAGTTTTCTATCCTGCATGAATCACAGTCAGGCTTCTGTTCGGCTCATAGTACTGAAACAGTCCTTCTTACCCTAATATCCAAATTTAAACAAGAAATAGCACTTGGAAACCATATCCTCCTCCTTCAATTCGACCTGTCCAGCGCTTTTGACATGGTCGATCATACTATCCTAACCAAACTTCTGGACAAACTTGGGATTGGTGGCAACATCATAAACTGGATAAAAAGTTTTATTACTACAAGATCTTACCAAGTCAAGGGGACCTCAAACTTTTCATCCCCATGGTCATCTGAATGTGGGGTACGGCAAGGATCTCCGCTTTCCCTGATACTTTTTAACCTCATGATGATTCCCCTGGCCAGGTTGCTAGCTAAACTTGGACTTAATCCCTTCATCTACGCTGACGACGTCACTATATTTATCCCCTTTAAATCCAATTTATCCAAAATCTCTGATAAAATTAATACTGGCATGACCACACTCAACTCTTGGGCTAACACCGTTAAGATGAAATTAAACAAAGAGAAAACACGTCTAGTTCTTTCATCCCAATACTCTTCACCTCTCCCGGCTACTCTTAGCACCCCAGATGTTAAACTGTCCGTATCAGATTGCCTGAAAATACTTGGAGTAATAATTGATAAACATTTATTATTTGAAAACCATGCTAAATCCATCACTAAAAAATGTTTAGCATGATGTGGATCATGAAAAGATTAAGATCTTATCTTCCCTTGAACACCTTCCAGAACTTAGTACAATCAACAGTACTTATACATGCAGACTACTGCAACAGTGTTTTCCTAGGATGCAAAACCATAATCCTCAAGAAGCTTCAGACTACCCAAAACACAGCAGCCAGACTTATCTTTGGCAAGTCAAGATTTGACAGTGCAACACCTCTTAGAGAGAGGCTTCATTGGCTCCCCATCAGAGAAAGAATACATTTAAAATCTATACTATGATTCACAGGATTATATATGGAGAATCCCCCAATTACATGAACAACCTTATTGACCTCCCAGCCAGAAATAGATCATCGTCGTCTCGTACCCATCTGAACTTACACCTCCCCAACTGCAAAAATATTAAATATAAGACCTTCTATGCATCCAGTTTCCCCTTCTTGGGTAGCCAGCTCTGGAATGCTTTGCCAAGATCCATCCAAACAATCAATGACCATCTACCCTTTAGGAAAATGCTCAAGACCCATCTCTTCAAGAACGCCTACCCGCCTGACCCTACTTAACTTTAAACTCTTTCTCCTAACTTTGGTCCATGATTTTTTACACCTTGACTATTTTTCCCAATCTCTTCTTCCCTTATCTTTTCCTATCCATCCTCTGCCCTTTATCTTTCCTCTCCATCCTCCATCTCTTCACCCCTCCCAATTCCTTTCTCCTTTTGCTTTTCCTACCTTGTTTACCCCGACACGCTCAATTCACTTATTCCTCAAAACCCCACTCTCACTACATTTACTACAGTTCATAATATTCTCTTTAAAAACTTTGTGATTGTAATTGTAATTTACTATGCAGCTCATTTTCGAAAGTAATCGCTGGCCATCTTCCAACATAAATTGGGAGATGGCCGGCGATCTCTCAAAAGCGGCCAAATTGGTATAATCGAAACCCCCTTTTTTGACACCATCGCCGCTTTCCCGTCGCCTAGCTGGCGAAAGTACAAGGGGGCATGTCGTCGGCGTAGCAAAGGCGGGACATGGGTAAGCATGGGCGTGGCTAACAGATGACCGGCTTCAGCACATAATGGAAAAAACAAAAGCGGCGTTAATGAGTATTTCGCCGGTTTTACTTGGTCCTTTTATTTTCACGACCAAGCCTCAAAAAGGTGCCCCAACTCACCAGATGACCACCGGAGGGAATGGGGGATGACCTCCCCGTACTGCCCCAGTGGTCACCAACCTCCTCCCACACTAAAAAAAATAAAAACCTTTTTTGCCAGCCTGTATGCCAGCCTCAAATGTCATACCCAGCTCCCTGATAGCAGTATGCAGGTCCCTGGAATAGTTTTTGATGGTTTCAGTGGACTTCAGGCAGGCGGACCCAGGCCCATCCCCCTACCTGTTACACTTGTGGTGGTAAATGTTGAGCCCTCCAAAGCCCCCCAAACCCACTGTACCCACATGTAAGTGCCCCCCTTCACCCATAAGGGCTATGGTAATGGTGTAGAGTTGTGGGGAGTGGGTTTTTGGGAGATTTGGGGGGCTTGGCACCCAAGGTAAGGGAGCTATGCACCTGGGAGCTATTTGTATATATTTTTTAATTTTTAGAAGTGCCCCCTAGGGTGCCCGGTTGGTGACCTGGCATGTCAGGGGGACCAGTGCACTACAAATGCTGGCTCCTCCCATGACCAAATGTCTTGGATTTAGCCGGGGTTGAGATGGCCGCTTTTAGTTTCCATTATCGCTGAAAAACAAAAGCGGCCATCTCAAACCCGGCAAACTCTGGCATTTGGCCAGTCCAAACCATATTATCGAAACAAAAGATGGCCGCCCATCTTTTTCTATAATATTTTTCTGGCTAGCTGTTTGCAGCGCTGCCAAAATAGATCGCCAGCAATCTATTTCGCCGGCGCCGTTCGATTATTCCCCTCTATGTAAGTCACATTGAGCCTGCAATGTGTGGGAAAGTGCGGGGTACAAATTGTAATAAATAAATAAAAATGTTTTATGTTTGTTATTATTGTGACAAGGTTAGAGGTACCTCTTTAATCACTACAGATCAATTGTGTGCCCTCCATTTGATGCTCTTGTGTTGTTTAGTTTGTGTGTTGCTACATTTGAAGAGACTGAGCTTTTATATAGCTAAATATCTTGTTTTCTGTAACACATTTTATTAGTTTAAATGCTGACCTTGCAAACATTCTGTGCATAGTTAAAGAAGGGCTTGTATTTACAGGTACATGAATGTGGAGAAAGGATCTGTCATTTACATTTGGACCTTTCTCATCTTAATCAGTAAAAGATTTCACCAGGAAAAGAGTTGTTGTAAAGGAACATATTAACAATTAATTTGCACAAAAATGCAAGACACTGAAGCATACACTTGAGAAAATGCAGTTCAAGGTACACTCGATTTACTAAAGAATGAATGCAAGGCCATACAAAATGAAAGCAATAGAATATTGTATGGCATTTTTCCAAATATAATGATGTTTATTGTTTACTCTGCTAAAAGTTTGTAGTTGAGGCATAATAAAAAAATATCTCTTAAATATGTAATATACTGTGTGTACAGAAACAATATGCTGGTTTGATTTTAAGCTGTTGAAAGAGTGAGGAGGAACATGTGTGGCCATTAAAAAACTGAAGCAACCCTATCCACTTTATTCATTCTATGGACTCAGTCTGACCATGAGGTATGTGAATGTATGAGGTTGAAATACTGAAACAAAAAGTGTAATTTTGATCTTATCTCTTTTTCCTGTAACTTGATTTGCCTTTCAACCAATATAAGACATTATTTGATGTGGAATAAGTGATTTATGTGTTATATAGTCTTACCACTTCTTCTCTTAGTTCTTGTATTTCTTTCACAAGGGACTCAATGTACGTACATTGTACTATGTACAATGTACGTACATTGAGGATCATCCTATTCTTCAGATACTCAGGGCCATTTCCTTTCAGGGCCTTGAAGATCAGACATAGAGTTTTAAATTTAGCCCTGTAGTGTACTGGTAGCCAATGAAGATTTTGCAAAAATGGTGTGATGTGGTCACGTCGCTTGCAACCTTCTATGAGTCTTGCTGCTGCATTCTGAATCAACTGTATAGTGCATTGCAGTAATCCAGTCTTGATCTTACCATGGCATGCACAACTGGGATAAGATTTACCTTCTCGATGTAAGGAGAGAGGCAGCGTAGCTGTCGCAAATAGTAGAAGCAGCTCTTGAAGGTTGCTTGGATTTGGGGAATCAGAGTAAGTGTTGAATCTAACTGTATTCCAAGGTTCATGACTTGTGATTTGAGGGGGAATTCATACTTCCCAAAAGGGATTTTGATGTCAGGCATGTATCCACTTGTGTTAGGGACCCAGAGAAGCTCGGTTTTACTTGGGTTCAGGCAAAGTTTGTTGTGTTTAGCCCATTCTTGAATTGATGTTAGACAAGTGATCAGTTTATTCAAGGCTGTAGGTAAGTCAGGTTCAATGAGTATGAGTAGCTGCACATCATCCGCACAGATGTAGAACTGAGTGTCCATTGACTGAATCAGCTCAGCTAGTGGCTTGAGGTAGATATTGAACAGAATAAGTGACAGTATCGATCCTTGTGGTACCCCGCAGGTCAGGGTCCATGGTGGTGATGAATTGCTGCCAAACATTATGGATTGTTGCCTGTCTGATAGATAGGATCTGAACCAGGCAAGTACTGTTCCAATGATACCTGTTTCTGTCAGTCGTGCTAGCAAGATATCATGATCCACAGTGTCAAAAGCTGCTGAGCTTCTACGGCCTACGCCCTGATCGTGACTGAATAGATAAGGGTGGGCTGGAGTGTAAATTTTAAGGGGCATCGACGTTAGCTTCAGAACTTTTAGTACAGGAACAGTGCTGGGCAGACTTTTACGGTCTGTGCCCTGAGAAAGGCAGGGACAAATCAAACTCAGGTATACATATAAAGTATCACATACCATGTAAAATGAGTTTATCTTGTTGGGCAGACTGGATGGACTGTACAGGTCTTTATCTGCCGTCACTTACTATAAGTTATATAAATAAGTGGTTACATTCAAGACTGATTTATTATCCTGGAGTATAAATCTAGTGAATGGTCCATGATCAGTGTAAGACTGGGTTTTCAGTGTAGTTTTGTAGGCAAAGCATAGAATGAAAGAACCTCTTGCAGTTACCATGTCAGTTATCATTGTGGAACCTGTGTGCTAAGCTGTGTTAGCTGCTTTACATGCCTTTTAGTGAGCTAAATGCAACATGTTAATTGTTAGTATGTGCTAAAGTGCAGCAAGATAAAAGGAATGGAGTCTGTAGTTAGCAGTGGAGAAGGGTGCAGATAAGAGAGATTTACCCAGTGAACGGAGTTCCCGGGGAGAAGTGTAGGGAGAGATAAGAGTGGAGAGGTACTGAGGAGCTGCAGAGTGAATGCACTTGTAAGTCAATAAGAGGAGTTTGAACTGTATGCGGAAACAGATAGGGAGTGACTTGAGGAGAAGGCTAATATGAGCATAGAGACACTGGCAGAATATAAGTTGTACAGCAGAATTTTGAACAGATTGAAGGGGAGAGAGATAGCTTAATGGGAGACCTGTGAGAAGCAAGATGCAATATTCTAAGTGAGAGGTGATAAGAAAGGACAATATAAATGACACATGTTCATCCTGGACCTCTGTTTAAGAGCTATCAATCATGGTACAGGGACCTTTAAGTGCTCCGGCATTGCTCCCTGTCACAAGGTTAAATGGCTAGTGGCAAATACAAGAGGGAGAGACAACCCTAACTCAAGTCCCTGAGGAAAGCTAGTCTGAAACCCACAGCATCAAAATAGCATATTATTGCACATTAATTATTACAAGCGAGTGAGTGACCAAATGAATAAAGTGCTGTCTTACCCGATAGTGGTCATGAGTGACTACCATGTGGGTGTTTTAATTTCTGAGGGTGCTCCTCTTAAATTATTAAATATATTCATGGATTTCTTTGCTTTACGACAAGGTTAAATGGGCCACTATGGGTTACCACAACTCAATCTCTCTCCAACTATCTCCTGATGTTGACTTGCATCTCTGAAGGTTGGCAGAAGGAAACACATTTAATCTGATTTCATCTCCTGCTGCCTCAGGGCCAAATCTCAGTAGTGATACACAAGCGAAGGGGATAAAGTGAGGGAAATCTCATAGTGGCATGTTCATCCTTCCAGCATAGGGAAAGTGAAGAACATATGGAAGAATGAATTAAAGTAAAGAACTGGGAAAAGGTGAGCCAGGGTAAGAAGTGGTAGGGAAGGAGGTGGGAGACAGTAGTTGGCAGGAAAAAGGACTTGAGTAGGAAAACACATTAGAAAGGAAGAGCCTATTCAAAGAGGTGAAATGAGAAAGGAGTAATATCTTCAAGAGCGAGGGGTTAGAACGGGTTACAGTGTGTCTGCAAAGAGAGGATCAGAAGGATGAAGAATATCGAAAGAGAGAGAGAGAGACATAGAAGGGGGAATAGCATCTGGAAGGAGGAAGACAGAAGGTGTGAAGAGGGATAGAGTGCATGTAGAAAGGAAAGTTACAAAGGGGGAAAGGTTTCTTGAATGATAAATATTGGAAAAAATATTAGATGTGATACTACTTAAAATTATTTAATACTATAATACCTCTTTCCAAACTACTAAACTAAATATTGCATTGGTACAAATACTTAAAAAATGACTACTCAAAAAAAAAAGTCAAAAGTCAGAGAAAACATTTATATTAGACTTCCTGAATACATTTTGCAGAACCCACAAACAGTTTGGATTTTCACAGGGCAAGAAGGGAGAAGTAGATGAATGAAGTAAGAAGGGAGAAGAGCGTCTGTAGGAAAAGGATGAAAAGAAGGGAAGAGTATCTGGATAGAGGGGTAGACATATTGGTATAAAGGATCTGGAGGGGGTAGGAAAGTCATTGAGAGAGGGGTATAAAGGGATAGGGATTGTGGATAGATATGGGAAAACCACTGCTTGTCCTAGGATTGGTAATATGGAATGTTGCTTCTGTTTGGTTTCTGCTTGGTTCTTGTGAACTGGATTGGCCACTGTAGGAAGCAGGAAACTGAGCTAGATACATGTGGAGGCATATTTTCAAAGCACTTAGACTTACAAAGTTACATAATAACCTATGAGTCCCATAGTAACGTAGTAAATGATGGCAGATAAAGACCCATATGGTCCTTCCAGTCTGCCCAACAAGATAAACTCATTACATAAGGTATGATATGATACTTCATATGTATACCTGACCTTGATTTGTCCTTGCCACTTTCAGGACATAGACCCATACAAGTCTGCCCAGCGCAGTCCTTGTTCAAAAAATTCAGAAGTTGTATTGAAGCCCCTGAAAAGTTCCACTCCAACCCACCCAAATCTATTCCGCCACGATGAAGGCACAGTCTGTAGAAGTCTGCCCAGCACTAGCCTTGTTTTCCAACTTCTGAAGCTGAATCTGTCCAGCCACAATCAGTGCACAGACTGTAGAAGTCTGCCCAGTACTGGCTTTGCTTCCCAATTACCAGTTTTGCCACCTAATCTCTGCTAAGCTTCTTTAGATCCATTCTTCTAAACAGGATTCCTTGTGTTTATCCCAGCATTTTTGAATTCCATTACCATTTTCATTTCCACCACCTGCCACGGGAGGGCATTCCAGGTATCTACCACCCTTTCTGTGAAAAAATATTTCTGACATTATTTCTCAGTCTACCCCCTTATAACCTCAATTCATGTCCTCTAGTACTACCACTTTCCCGTCTCTGGAAAGGGTTTGTTTGTAGATTAATAACTTTCAAATATTTGAACGTCTGTACAAAACTTAGATTGTGAGCCCTCTAGGTACAGAGAAAGTACCTGCATATAATGTGTACAGCGCTGTGTACATCTAGTAGTACTATAGAAATGATTAACCCCCGTTTCTCCTTTCCTTAAGGGAATACATGTTCAGGTCATCTAGTCTCTCCTCATAAGTCTTGTCATTCATACCCCACACCATTTCTGTCACTTTTCTTGAACTGCTTCAAGTCTTTTTCATCCTTAGCAAGATACAGCCTCTAGGACTTTTTACCTTCTGTTCTTTAAGAAAAGGGAAGATAGAGGTGGAATCGATCAGCTATCTCCTATATCACAGGACAGTTTGGATTTAACTGCCTTTTGGAATCATCGAAAGAAGGGGTAGCTATACCTTCTACACTGTTGGTTTCAATAACTTTGGACTATGACAGAGATTGGCTTTTGAAATTATACGTTAAATATTGTCTTTCCACTTTTTGTTCTTTAAAGGTGCAGGTATTTCCTTATGTAGCTGAAGCTACTCAAAAAAGTAGGAGACAATCTCTTCTGATACGTTCCAGAATTTTGGCTTTTGGTGATTTGTTATTTTTGAAGTTTTCCTGCAAACGTACTGTGAAATATCTACATCATTTTTATACCTTTTTGATCCTTCTCAGTTAGCTATGTTTTTGAGTAATAAGGTTGCTGTTACTGGTCCCTCTTCAGCTGTTCAGGACCCCCAACCTTGATTAGTATCAACTTTTCTCACTAAAAAAGATATTTTTAACTTACCTCTAGGGTATTTTGTCCTTTGTTGATATTGTCATCTAATTTTCTTTTTCATCTATCTCTTGCTCTCCTCCATATTGAGGACTTTTTTGGATACTAAGTATAGTTATTTCTGATGTTATGTATTTTGATATTTTCTTAATGCTTGGCCAATTATCTGTGCAAGTATTTTTTTTCTTGCTTGGGTATATATAAAATCTTTCATAAAGAAAAATTTTTAAAAAGCAAGATATGGCTTCCAAAACTGACCACAATACTCAAAGTGGGGCCTCACCAATGACTTGTAAAGGGGCATCAACACTGGTTATACCCTTCTCTGTGCAACCTAGCATCCTTCTGGCTTCAGCCACTGCCTTGTCACATTGTTCCTTCACCTTGAGATCCTCAGACACCATCACCCCAAGGTCTCTCTCCTGAACCGAGCTTACCAATCTCTCCCCTCCTATCTGGTACATCTCTTTTGGATTTCTGCACCCCAAGTACATCACTCTGCAATTCTCGGTATTAAAATTTAACTGCCAGACCTTTGATCATGCTTCTAATTTTTGGAGATCTCTTCTCATGGTTTCTACTCCCTCTGGGGTATCCACTCTATTGGTTATCTTCATGTCATCTGCAAAAAGGCAAACTTTTCCTTTTAACCCTTTAGCAATCTCTCTCACAAGTTTATTAAACAGAATCAGCCTCAGCACTGACACCTGAGACACTCCACTACTCATCTTCCTTTCATCCAAGTAGATTACATTTACCACAACCCTCTGCTGCCTGTCAGTCAACCAGTTTCCATTCCAGTTCACCACTTTGGGTCCCAAGTTCAGCCCTCTCAGCTTATTCATGAGTCTTCTGTGAGGGACCATATCAAAGGCTTTGCTGAAATTCAAGTAGATTACATCTAGCGCATGTCCTTTATCCAGTGATTTGATCATCCAGTCAAAGAAGTCAATCAGCATTTTCCTTTGGTAAAGCCATGTTGCCTCGAATCCTAACCCGTTGGCTTCTAGAAAGTTAACCATATTTTCCTTTAGCAGTGACTCCATTATTTTTCCTGCCACCTATGTGAGGCTTATTGGCTTGTAGTTTCCCACTTATTCTCTGTCTCCGCTTTTGTGAAGAGGGACAACATCAACTTGTCTCCGTTGGTCTGACCCAGTATGGCTATTTTTATGTTCTTAAGAAGTGGCAAACCTCTCCTTATTATTATGCTGCAGGACTCTAGCGACTTCCTAAATCAGACCCCTGAGGCAGGCGTTGTTGACGCCGAAACACGGCCTGTGTCAGGTCTGACCTTAATAAAGGACTCCTGTTGTCTCAGTCTTGAAGGCCCAGCTGTGCTTTTTCCTTGTTTGCTATTTGTGTATACTGTTCTTCCCTCTCTGGTTACTGTATGCTGCTTATCCTAGAAATAAGCAGTGGATATTTCCCATGTCCATTTTAATAATGGTCTATGAACTTTTCTTTTAGGAAGCCATCCAAACCTTTTTTAAATGCCACTTTTACTACATTCTCTGGCAATGAATTCCAGAGTTTAATTACACATTGAGTGAAGAAATATTTTCTCCAATTCATTTTAAATTTACTACTTTGTAGCATCATTGTGTGCCTCCTAGTCCTAGTACTTTTGGAAGAAGTAAACAAGCAATTCATGTCTTCCTGGTCCACTCCACTTATTATTTTGTAAACCTCTATCATATCTCCCCTCAGCCTTCTTTTCTCCAAGCGATAAAGCCCTAGCCACTTTAGCCTTTCCTCATAGGGAAGTCGTCCCATCCCCTTTATCATTTTCAATGCACTTCTCTGTACCTTTTCTAATTTTACTAAATCTTTTTTGAGATGCGGTGACCAGAATTGCACACAACATTCGAGGTGCGGTCATACCATGGAGCAATAGAAAGGCATTATAATGTCCTCATTTTTGTTTTCCATTCCTTTCCTAAACATTCTATTTGTTTTCTTAGCAGCCACCGCACACTAAGCACAGGGTTTCAACAATGACGCCTAGATCCCTTTCCTAGTCGGTGAATCTCCTAATGTTGAACCTTGCATTATGTAACTATAATTCAGGTTCCTCTTTCCCACATGCATCACTTTGCACTTGCTCACATTAAATGTCATCTGCCATTTAGATGCACTGTCTCCCAGTCTCGTAAGATTGTCTTGTAATTTTTTACAATCCTCTTGTGATTTAAGAACTTTGTGTCATCAGCAAATTTAATTACTTCACTAGTTACTGCCATCTATAGGTCATTTATAAATATGTTAAAAAGCAGCAGTCCCAGCACAGGCCCCTGAGGAACCCCACTATCTACCCTTCACCATTGAGAATACTGACCATTTAATCCTACTCACTGTTTTCAATCTTTTAACTGGTTTTTAATCCACAATAGGACACTATCGCCTTTCCCATGACTCTCCAATTTCCTCTGGAGTCTTTCATGAGGTACTTTGTCAAATGCCTTTTGAAAATCCAGATACACAATATTATCAACTGGATCACCTTTATCCACATGTTTTTTCACCCCTTCAAAGAAATGCAGTAGATTAGTGAGGCAAGATTTCCCTTCACTAAATCCATGTTGGCTTTGTCTCATTAATCCATGCTTTTGAATATGCTCTGTAATTTTGTTCTTTATAATAGTCTCTCTACCATTTTGCCCGATGTCAGGCTCACAAATTTTTCAGGTGCCATATGTACAATCTAGCCCATAGTGATTTTTCATAGTTAAAGTTTATGATTCTATGCTTTTGAATCACCTCGATGGCCTTTACCCATACATATATTTTATAAAATGTACAGATACATTGCAACCCCACTGTTGCTCAACACCTAGATACACCCCTGTGAATGCCTACGCAGATCACATAAAGGTATTTGCACTCTTTCCATTTGTGAACTTTTTATTTGCTTATCAGGCTGTGCAATTATTTCCAGCATGTAAACCAGGCTTTACACAAGGAAAAAGCCTTATAAAATCTCTATAATATGCATTATAAACAGACATTAAATGTTTGAAATATTCTAACACAAAGGCTGACTGACAACATTTGTTCAGGTCATTAAATCAAGCATACAGGAAAATGTGATGAATAACAAAGGCTGTAAGCTGACAAATATTCATGAATTAGTACAAATTGCAAACAATACTGATCAGAACTGGATGACAGTTTTATTTTTACTATTGGGAGACATGCAACAATTAAATTTTGGCACACAGTTATGAAAAAT
The DNA here is from genome assembly GCF_901765095.1 of Microcaecilia unicolor. Classification (NCBI taxonomy): domain Eukaryota; kingdom Metazoa; phylum Chordata; class Amphibia; order Gymnophiona; family Siphonopidae; genus Microcaecilia; species Microcaecilia unicolor. The sequence goes on from NC_044031.1 coordinate 522,069,251, forward strand.
ACTAGATAAGAACCTGTGATGCAATAATAGAATAAGAAAAGCATTTTCTGAAACCTTGCCTGATGCTCTGTCATCTGAGACTGTTCTTTATGAGTGCAGGGATAAGGTCAAGGAGGTATCTTAACTCCATCAATCCTCTGGACAGTTACAAATGACCCTTCACTTTCCATAAGACATTCAATATTCTGAATTGGAGAGATACATTTTTCTGTGTTTAGAAAATGGTGAAATTGAAACTTGTCATTGTGTGCAAGGTGCATTTAGGTTGCGATCTTATGAATGGTTCATTCATCCCAAATATCACTGAAGCTGGTATCTTGCATACATTAAGCAGGTAATTGTATAAGGAGCTGATAAGTTTTAGGGGGCAGGAACGTGTGTAAAGGGCAGTATTTGAGTCACACATGTAACTGGCCTCTTTTTGAAAAGTAGCAGCAAAGTATGCACCAGGATTTCATGATATGTATTTTGCTGGTGAGCATGCACGTGGATGGGGTTTGGATAGAACATGGGGGGTGGGGGACACCACAAATACACAAACTATAAAATATTATAGGGCCAGTGCAAGTGATCAGACCTTAAATGTAAGTGCATTTCTGTCACCTGCACTCATATTCTATTAAGAAAAGTAGGCACTCACTTTATGGAATAGGCTTAGAATAGCTACCATAAACAGTGCCTTTAGTAAATGTTCATTTTTATAGTTTTGCGGCTGATATTGCTTTGTTTATTCTGGCACCTTTAGCTATCTGTGATGTTGTTCCACTTAGATAGCAGTGTTTTCAAAATGTTGAGGGATGGGCTACCTCAAACAAGTTGAAGCTAAATAAAGTGAAGACCAAGCTTCCATGGACTACTGCAATCTGCTTCTTGCTGGCCTCCCACTTAGTCACCTCTCCCCTCTCCAGTCGGTTCAAAACTCTGCTGCCCGTCTCATCTTCCGCCAGGGTCGCTTTACTCATACTACCCCTCTCCTCAAGACCCTTCACTGGCTCCCTATCCGTTTTCGCATCCTGTTCAAACTTCTTCTACTAACCTATAAATGTATTCACTCTGCTGCTCCCCAGTATCTCTCCACACTCGTCCATCCCTACACCCCTTCCCGTGCACTCCGCTCCATGGATAAATCCTTCTTATCTGTTCCCTTCTCCACTACTGCCAACTCCAGACTTCGCGCCTTCTGTCTCGCTGCACCCTACACCTGGAATAAACTTCCTGAGCCCCTACGTCTTGCCCCATCCTTGGCCACCTTTAAATCTGGACTGAAGCCCACCTCTTTGGCATTGCTTTTGACTCGTAACCACTTGTAACCACTCGCCTCCACCTACCCTCCTCTCTTCCTTCCCGTTCACATTAATTGATTTGATTTGCTTACTTTATTTATTTTTTGTCTATTAGATTGTAAGCTCTTTGAGCAGGGACTGTCTTTCTTCTATGTTTGTGCAGCGCTGCGTATGCCTTGTAGCGCTATAGAAATGCTAAATAGTAGTAGTAGTAGTAGTAGACTAATCCTTTGCAAAATGAATGCTATTTCAAGTGTTTTCAATTGATAGCACTATTGTTAGCATATGAATCTCCTATAAAAATCTATTATCTATGGATCTTCATATTAATGCTGTAGTTCACAGTGTCTTCTGGAAACTACAAACACTGAAGCAAATTCATAATTATTTTCATATCAATCAACTTCAAATTATTGGACAGGCTTACATTCTCACAACTGGATTACTGAACAGCAAACTTCAAATCATTCAGACTACTGCCGCAGGATTGAATTTAGAGCAAGTCAATTTGGCAGGACTTTTCCATTATTGTTTAAACTGCACTGTTTGCTAATGGAGGCATGGATAACTTTTACAATATGTTGCTTAAGTTTTAAAAAAACAATGGTCAGGCACTATTGTATAGGCTTCATTTATTTATATTCTACATGTATTCTAAATGACCACTGGAGAGAATCCAGGATAACCTCCCCTTAGTCCCCCGGTGGTCACTAACCCCCTCCCACTCCCACACAGCTAAAAAGGCTCACTCCAAAACGCCTTGAAGTGTTTTGTGGTAATTTGCCTTTGAGCATGTGCTATTTGTGTGTTAATTGTTTTAGGAAGGGGCATACCATTAATGGGGAATGGTCTTGAAAGCATTATCCAGCTAGCATGTTCTGATTAACATGTGCTAACTGGATAAAGCGGGCTTAACATGGGAACACTTAGGGGGCCATTTTACTAAAGTGTATCAAGCCCACTGCGGGCTTGCTGCACAGCAATCTGGCACTACCGATTAGCACTGGGGGTTTAACCATCAATAATCAGGCAGTGCCATATGCTGCCCAGTTACCACCAGGTTAGCAAGGTAGCCCCTACCACATCCTAAATCGGTGGTGGTAAGGGATCCCCCAGGAAATGACCACGTGGCAAATGGTTAACTTACCGCACGGCCATTTCCTTTTTTTTTTAAAGCCTTTTATCTGCTGTGATAAAAGGGGACCTCAGTGCATGGTAAACCCGCACGCTGACGCCACTGCAGGGGTCCCTTTACCACAGCTTAGTAAAAGAATCCCTTAGTGCCTTCTAAATATGAGATTTAGGAGATGCTAAATGCTCCCATGTTATTTTTTGCAAGTCCAGTGCGCTAATGAAAATATTTGTGCAGGACCTGCAAAAAATAAGAAAACTTCCTAATATGCTGCCACATAAAATATGGGCTTAGCTGATGGGAAAATCTCACATTAAAATTCACTAAGCCCATATTTTAGAATTTTAGTAAAAGGGTCCCTAAGTTTGTTCCATCCTAGAAATATCTAGTCTATTTTTTGTGATCCACATTGAACTTCCTAGTAAATGGCAGTTTAATGAGATTTCAGTTTGGGGCAGTTCTGAAACATTATTTAATGGTCACTGACTTTGATCCTAATAAGTTTTGGCATCCATCCTTTTCAAATTGGAGCTGTCTCTTTTGTGGCTGGTTGGAGATTCTCATGTGCAAGTGACTCAGAAGTTGGGGCACTGGCATTCTGATGCTTTAAAGTGCTATTTTAACAAATGTAATCAATTTTTTTGTTGTTTTGCAGTTCCATAATCAAATCTTCTAATGTTGAGCTTTTGGATGTGTGGACATTCATTTATCTTTTGGGATCAGAAGAGAACTATCAAGCCCAGCTGAAGTCCACCTTTTGACCTTGTTGCATTGGGAGTTTGTCTGCAATGACTTGGACTATGAAGAATGAGATGAAATCAGCTGTTACTTTTACATTTTGAAGCCAAGCATTCACTATTCCTCAATGTATAATGATTAATCTCAGCGGCACTGATCTCTGTTCTGTTAAACAAATTGATTAGATATGTTAAATTAATAGGAGCTGATGACAACTCATTGTTACTTTCCTGTTTTGATAATCTGGTCACAAGCTATACCAAGGGGGGTTTGGAGGGATGCTATCAAACCCAAGGCACTAGAGAAAAAGAGTTCTTATAGAGGAGAAAAAGTTTGTAAATCTATTAGGAGGATGGAAGATTCTTTATTCTAAATGAGTTGATTTTAGCTGATTGTGCTAGTTTGTTTCAATCTCATGGGATTTACCTTTCTGATAATGAGCAGGATAAATTTCTTAGTATAATGCAAGATGTTTTGGAAAGTTGTGGAACAACGTTTCAGGCCCAGTATTGTAGTGGGACAAGGGAAACATGCTAATAGCAGTTCACACTTCTGGCAGTAATTGAGGGAGTTTAGTAAAATTGTATTGAGTTGACTCACAGATTGGTGGAATGGCAATTTGGACAACATGGGTGACACTGGGGTGTAAATGTATGGGTAGGATATAGATAGATAGGAGGTATCATTTGTATATCAAGCCACCTTGCATTACCACAGGTTGGGCAGTTCGAGTTTTGTAGTTTTGCTGAGTGATAATATGAAACTAGGATGATACCATCTGGTTTCATCTTGAGGCTAATTTGAGAGGGGGATGAAGTTGTGAATTGCAATGTTGTTTGGTTATAATTAATAAAGCTGCAGCCAGATATTGCTACAACCTTATTGAATTCCAGACATTAGTTAATATAACAATAACCAGTTGATAATCTTGTCTCTCCTGTACTGCAAATCTATCAATAAGTACACTATTTATAGTTTATTTGCTAATCTGTTACTCTTAGCCACTTCAACATACTACGTCACTATTGTTGAAATTCAAACTCTGTATTTTTAATCTAAACTGTAAGCCACATTGAATAAAAAACTTGTTTGGGGGATAACGTGGGATATAAATGTCATAAATAAATAAAATAAAAAAATTACGTTTATTTATGGAATGTGGATTTTATGTGGATAATAGTAGAATGGGCTCTAATACTTTTGATAAATGGCCCTGGTTCATCAACACAGGATTTAACACAGTCCTGCTGTACACCCTCTAAAAAGAGGGTCAAGTAGGCTGGAAGCCCATAACAAAGCTGAGTCTAAGACTACTCGTTCATTGGGGGATGGGGGAGAAGTAGAGATAAGCCAATGGAAAGTGGTAAGTGAGAGACTGGGCTGTATAGGAAACTAATGGGAGGTGCTCAACCGAGCAGTCTGGGTGTTATTGTACTGATGGCAGCTTGCAGCACGTCATGAAACACACTTGCCTACTCTCTCTATATTGGTTGCAAAACCAGTTTCAGTTTTCTAGGACCTTCCTTTTGGAACTCTCTCCCACCTTGCATATGCTTAGACCCTCCTATCCCAAATTTAAAGTTTTACTCAAAACACATCTATTCACCGAATCCTTCGGTTCTTCCACACAATCGTCCCCCCACTCCTCATGTATCTGTTCCCTACTTGATTTTATATTTTAAACAGCATAGTCGACCATATGGACAACTTGTGGTATATCAAGCGCTGGAAATAAATAAATACATAAAACAAATATCACAATGGAATGTATTGGGTATACTGAGCAGCATGCAGGTTTTAAAGGATGAGCAGTCTGGCTCTTTGCTACTGCCTCCTTGCTTCTCACACTACTGACACAGCAGAAACCCCACCCATCTGCTGATCATCTTAGATATGGTTACATAATTAGCTTGGATTATAGTATAGTGCACTGAGAGTTTGAAGTTATGTTACTTGTGTTTTTTTTATCTACTGTTCTATTCAAACCTCCATAGCATCGGGCAAGAAATCCTGTAAGTCTATATTTCTGAGGATGGCCTGACATACCACCACAAAAGACTTCACCACCATGGTTGAGGTTTGTCTTTTACCTGCATAAGAATGGTTTAATATATGCTTTCAGCCTAGTGCAGGGGTGGGCAACCATGGTCCTTGAGGGCCACAAACCAGTCAGGTTTTCAAACTTTGCACGAAGAATATGCATGAGCTTGATTTGTGTGTTCTGCTTCCATTGTATGCAAATAGATCTCATGATTATTCATTTTAAAAATTTTGAAAACCCAACTGGTTTGCACCCTCAATGACAATGCTTGCCCATCTATGGCCTAGTGACTCCTAGTACAATCATGAAATAGCTGGAAGGGCTATTTCATGACTTTTCTTGAATGTGGCAGACAATCTAGTAATACCTGGTCAATTCTCCTTGAAGGACCACGATCTTGCTTGTTGCAGCAGGCCAACCAGTCTCAGTGTATGTTTGGAAAGTGGAGGACTAGACAGGATATATTTATGTACATTAGGAGGGTTTAGGGACCTGCAGTAAATAAGCTAACTTGTTAGACTGTTAGTATGATTAATACATCTGAATTTTTATCTATTCCATTTGATACCTGTGTGTGGAACCTTTCAAGTGCACCTGCACATTATTCATTAAGATATCTACCATCCCATTAACAGGTATGTTATAACTGCCCTGGTTATGCCAACTACAAGCTTACCCAGGGGCAGTTTTTGGTAAGAGGGCCAAATAATCCAATCTCTGGGCCCACCCCAAAGATTCTAGTTGCTGATGCTGTGTTGGGAAGAATATTGAAGGGGCATTGGCATCAAGTGGCCCAGCCTATTCTGCTGCCTATAGATTTAACAAGGATGTTGTATGAAAAATCTAATAATAACTGGTTGAAAGGAAGGAGACAGAGGGTAGTGGTAAATGGAGCTTGCACTGAAGATAGGGGTGTACCACAGGGATTAGGCCTAGGGCCAACTCTTTTAAACATCTTTGTGAGTGATAAGGTTTGTCTCTTTATGGGTGATACCAAACTCTGCAACAGGGAGGACATCCCGGAATGTGTGGATGACATAAGGAAGGACCTATCAAAGCTTGAGAAATGGTCCAATATTTGGCAACTAAGATTTAATGCTAAAAAATGCAGGGTAATGCACTTGGGTCACAAAAATCCGAGGGAACGGTACAATATAGAGGGTAAAGTGCTTCTGTGTACAAAGGAAGAGTGGGACTTGAGGGTGATTGGTGACTGATGACCTTAAAGTTTCCAAACAAGTAAAACAAAGTGACAGTCATAGCCAGAAGGATGCTTAGGTGCATAAGGAAAGGGATGACCAGTAGGAATAAAGAGGTGATAGTGCCCTTGTATAAGTCTCTGGAGAGGCCCTATTTAGAGTACTGTGTGCAATTCTGGAGACTGCACCTACAGAAAGATATAAACACGATGGAGTCGGTTCAGAGGGAGGCTACAAAACATGTAAGGACAGGCTTATGAACCTCAACATGTATATGCTAGGAGAGAGGAGATATGATAGAAACATTAAAATATCTCAGGGGCATTAATGTACAGGAAGTGAGTCTTTTTCAAATGAAAGAAAACTCTGGAATGAGGAGGCATATGATGAAGTTAAGAGGAAATAGGCTAAGGAAGAATCTAAGAAAGTATTTGTTCATGGAAAGAGTGGTGGAAGCGTGGAATGGCCTCCTTCTCCAGAAGGAGACAAAGACTGTGTCAGAATTTGAGAAAATATGGGACAAGCACATGGGATCCCTTAGAGAAGAGTTAGTAGTTATGGAGGATGGGCAGGCTAGATGGGCCATTTGGCCTTTATCTGCCCTCATGTTTCTATGTTAAAGTGTGAATGTTATTTCTTGCCATATGGACATCTTAAACCTTTACTGTGAATTCTCAATACAATTTCCTTTTAGTGAGGGTAATGTTATAACCGTTTACATTAGTGGAAGTGCATGCATATGTTTCACTCCATGGACATTGCAGGATTGGAGTGGAGGAGTGGCCTAATGGTTAGTGACCCAGGTTGGGGCACTAGGGTTGATTCCCACTGCTTCCTGATGGTCAGCAGTGGGTTGAGAACCTGGGAAACCAGGTTCAGTTCTCTCTGCAGCTCTGTGTGACCCTGAGCTCCATGTGACCCTCTTTTGCCCCAGGTACAATGTACTACTTAGATTGTGAGTCCACTAGGGACAGACCCAGTACCCGTAAAATGAAACTGCTAACTGTTTAGTCTATGCAGTACATAAATTATAAAATGAATTAATTTTTAAAGTAAAATTACATGCTTATTTTCACTTTTGAAATTATCCCATAAATCAGGAAAGAGGAGGGGTGATGGTAAGCAGAAAAGTAACCCATACAGCTGGGGAAGACCTGAGAGTCCTGAGAGTATGTCAACATTGATTATGTGTGCAGCACTGGGGATTGATGTCAGAGCTCCACTCCACCTGGAAGAAGAAGGAAACACACTACAGCATGCAGCCATTGGTGCTCAGCTGTTGGCTTATGCCCAAATGGGCATGCCTTGCCCTGCTTGAGCCCCTTTAGAGCAACATTGGAGCAATTCTTAACCTTTTCTATTAGACTGAAGGCACAATTTAATTCTCTTCTTCAGTGAGTGCTAATTGTTTGTTTACTCCTCACTATGAGGAAAAGGAAGGGCCCGAGCAGAATTCCAACTGCTTCTACCATTGTGCTATGGGTAAACATTTGATGCCTGTTGAGCAGGCAGGTAGTCCTGTGTCATCTGAGTCACCGGATGAGATTTCTATCAGCTCATGTGGAAGAACTCCACCTTCACCACTGCCTACTTCCATGAAAGGTGTGTCTTCAGTGCAGTGGCGTTCCTAGCCTGGATGGCACCCCCCCCCCCCCCCCGGTGAAATGACACCTCCCCCCCAGGTGCACACCGCTGGGGGGTGCCGCAGCGCGCGCCTGTCTGCTCCAAAACGTTCGCTAACTTCGCTCGTTCGCTGCAGCTCCCTCTGCCCAGGAACAGGAAGTAATGTGTTCTGGGGCAGAGGGAGCTGCAGCGAACGAGCGAAGATAGCGAACTCGGAGCCAGGCACGCGCTGCGGCACCCCCCAGTGGCGTGCACCCAGGGTGGACCGCCCCCCCGCCCCCCCTTGGTATGCCACTGCTTCAGTGTTGCAGAAGATGGACAGCTCCTCAGATGGATCGTGCGGTTTGGATAGTAGCCAAATTACACACTCATCACTCCCAAACCAGTGTGTTTTTACCTGTTTTGTCTGAATTACATGGGGGGGGGGGGGGGCTGACAGGGAGATTTCTGTCAAGCAAGTTATGCTCTTTACTTAGAGTGCTGCTACCAAATTTATATAGTTGGACTCTAGGATTGAACTTAGGGGTCCGTGTGCTAAATGCTAGAGATGACCATATATTCCTATAGGCATCTCTATCATTTACCACGTGCTAATCAATAGCGTGTACTAAAATCGCTACCATACCTTTGTAAAAGGACCCCTTAGCGAAGGACTATTGCAAGTGGTGGAGCTGAGGCTGCATCTTTACAGGCAACTGGTATTTGCAATTAAGCCTAGTATTAGTCTCCACCACAAGGTTGAGTGCATTTGCTTCTTTCAAATAATCTTAGATTTCTTAATTTCCCTAGAATTTATTTGTTATCTTCTTGAGATTTTGTTGAAAAAATATGTTAAGGAGGTATTATGTCTTTCTGATCCAGACACTGTTTCTTGCATTGTGTTTCTACATACCTAGGATCTTTTCTAATTCAACTTTGACAGGAGGTGCTGAGGGGTCCAACACTGAAGAAAGATGGACCTAATCATATAGCACAAAAATTCACGAGAAGTTATTTCCACAGGTGGTACTGTCAATGTATCCTGCCCTGAAACAAAACGTAACTAACAAAGGGACCCTTTCACTAAAGCTCAGTGCACTCTAACAGATATTAGCATGCACGAAATGCCATTTGGCCCATAGGTATAAAATAGGACATGCGGTATTTAGCGTGGGCTCATTCCACGAGCACACGCTAAACTTTATTAAAAGGGCCCCTCTGTGAGTTACTTTTGCTTCAGAGCAGGATAAATTGGCAGTGTTCTAGGCTTATTTCAAAGTAAAGGAAGCACTGTTTTATGAGCAAAGAATACAGGTATTCCTGGCTATCTGTTGGGCTACTTGGCCAAAAAGAAAGCAGTTTCTTGCCCTGAAGCCGCCTACGCTGGAAATTGGGGCTACCTAATTTTAAATGGACCCCTGTAAGTGTTTGATGGTTTGTCAGGGCAGGAAATATGCATTCTTTGACTCATCACGTTTAGATCTTTTTAAATGGTCAGAAGAAGGATTGAGGGTGTTTGGAACTATTGTTAGAGATGGGCTCTATTTGTGGATTTAATTATCTTAATTTCCTGATTATGCTTCTTATTTCATTGTCTCTTCCTCTCTCTCCATTATGTAGACTTTTGGACGATGGTCTGGTTTATATCTGGTTGTATTTAGATTCCTAATAATGTTTTTGTTTTCTCTTTTGTTGCCCTTATCTTGATCTTTATGGGATTGTAAAATCGATAAACTTAATAAAAAATTATCCCAGGAAAAACAACTGCACACATTTATGCATGCTAATTTGTGCAGATACCTTTTCTGACTAAAAGCATGTGCTTATTTTAGAAAATTCAAAAGTATGCATGAAATTCTAAACCTCACCACCACCCTGCCCTGAGAAATGCTTTTCTTTACTGTAGATGAAAGCATTATGAAATGGCACTAGACAAGTACTTTACTCACATACAGGGTATGCAGCTTTATAACAGCTCTTTTCCATAGGGAAAACTCTACTTTATCCTTAGAAATGAGTTTGAAAATTATTCTAATTTGGGGTAATGTTAACATTTTTAGCATGTGAAGCATGCTTGACAAGCAGAAAAGAGGAGTAGCCTAATGGTTAGTGCAGTGGCCTGAGAATCAGGAGAACTGGATTTAATTCCCGCTGCAACTCCTTGTGACATTGGGCAAGTCACTTAACCCTCCATTGCTTCAGGTACAAAAAGTACCTGCGTATAATATGTAAACCACTTTGATTGTAACCTCAGAAAAGTGGTATATCAAATCTCATTCCCTTTCGCTTTATAAAACTGCATGTGGCTGGGATTTGGCTGACTACTTGTGATAATCTCCTGGTGCCACCTCTAAATAAGGGTATTTCTGAACTGCAGATTGCTGACTCCTGTGGTAAATCCAGGTAAAATAAATGTTCTTCTTCTCCCGCACCTTGATAACTTTCCCTTTTAATGTAGCTATTTTGAATATATTAGTTTGTAGAGCTAGATTATATTCAATATTTGAAAAGCAGTGCAAGATGTATATGAGAGTCTTGATATACTGCTTTTCTGAGATGCAAACAATGTGGTTTACATATTACATACAGGTATTTTCCCTGTCTCTTATGGACTCACAATCTAAGTTTTGTACCTGGGGCAATGGAGAGTTAAATGACTTGCCCAAGATCACAAGGAGCCACAATGGGACTTAAACCTGTTTCTCCCCAATTCTCAGACCAGTGTGTGGGAACCATAAGGTTATTTCTCTATTCCTCCAATATTTAGTGCAGGTAGAGTTTCAATAATCATATTGGTCTTGGGGAAAATCAGATTGTAGTTTGTGATACCTTTTCTTTGGCCAACATGAAAAAGATTCAGAGGATGTACTGAAGCTTCCTAGGATTTTTCACATCTGAAAAAAGGGCTCTATATGGTCTCGGAGTCTTATGCACATCATCATCAGCGTCTTCGGATAATGTTCATATTTGTCTAAGGAAAGGTATTACAACTTGCAAGAACCCACTTAGTTGAATATAAATCCTAAAACGTTTTCTGTATTTGAAGCATGAAGAAACTTGTTACAGTTTCTCACATCTGTGCTCCAGATTACTTTTTAGAATGAGAAGCTTTCTTTATTAGATTTGACAGAATCATGCAGAACCACCCTACAACATATGTCATCATTTAAACTAGAGACCAGAATGGAAGAGCTGATTGTACAACTGAAATACACATAGCAAGAAAAAAAAAGATATCCAATAATCCTGGAGACTCCTATTTAATTTCCTATCCTACTACTCACTTGAAATGTGTATGTGTGTGTTGGGGGGGAGGGAGGATGAGATTTCCACAGGTGGAAAAAGTGTTTACTCATGCAAATAATCCTACAAAATATTTTACCCCTCACAGTGTGTTTAAAGTGCCCTATTCACCTTATACATACTTCTACCAATAATAAAATAAGGGTGGGTGATAGGTCAGAGGTGTCAAAGAACATATAGAGATTTCATTCTGAAATCTCTGTATATTTTCATATTCATGTTTGCACTAGCCCCCATGTAGGTGAAAAACTTGTGGTTACTTTTCTACTCTCAATCTGTACATGAGGTAGAATATGAAAGGGGAACTCCACCAGGGGTTTCCTTTTGAAGATGGGCTTGCAATCCTTTCAAAATTATACTCTGGCCCCCAGATTCTCTATCTCTGTATAGATCGCTCAAATCTGGGCATGGATCGCAGATGCACACCTAAACTAATTAGTCAATTGGGTACCAACGATCAATTATTAGAGTTAACATTTAATTGGCACTAAAGAGTTATGTATTCATTTGCCCTATACCCTATTCTATAATATGTATGCTTACATTTTATAGGATGCAACTCAGAAGTGGGTGTGGCCACGAGAGGGTCAGGGGTATTTCCAGAAATTAGGCACAATGTTATAGAATACCTGGATTTGTGCACCCAACTGCCATCATTTAGGTGCAAGCTTTTACACCAGATTTTGGCAGGTGTAAGTGCTCACACAATCAAAACAGATGTGGGACGCGAGCAAAGCTACTATTCTGTAAAGGACACTCCGAGTCCCTTTACAGAATGCTATCAGCACAGATCATAATAGCACCTAACTTTGGGTGCCATGTACTCAATCTGGCCTTGTGAATCTGACTTCACGTGAGTTAATTTGTTCCGACTTGTTTGTAAGCTATTTGGTACTGTTTTTGTACCATGCTGTGTATGTTGCTGATGCTGAGAAACCCTGATTATTCGTTTACCATAATGTGGAAAGTTTTCAAACAGCCTACTTTCAGGGTAATTTTATAACATACGCTGTTGCTGTTTTAGAAGAAAACATATAGGACCTTATTTTAGAAGTTCTAGTCATGATTTACACAAATAAATAATGGGATTTATACATAGACTCTGAATAAGTGTGGAAAGCCCAGTTTTAGAAAGCTGGAATTTACATGTGTAAAAATGCACTATCATTCGAATTCTACCTTGCAAGCTGATTTTCACCTATAACACATAACACTGAACATGTAGGTCATAGAATACTGCTAGTTATGCACACAACTTTATTATTATGGGACCCTTTTACAAAGTTGCGGGAGGACTAACATGCAGGTAGCGTGTGCCAAATTGGCACTACCGCCATGGTAGCATGTGCACCTGGTGGTAATTCTGAGTTTGGTGCCTGCCGAATCCCAGTGGTAATCAGCAGCATGGCCACATTGGCCCGTGCTGTATGATTACCACAAGGTTAACCTATGAGCCCTTACTGCCAAGTCAATGGCTGGTGGTAAAGGCTCAGACTGTAAATAGGCGCATGCTAATTTTAATGTTGTGCATGCCCATTTCCTGGCCCATTAAAAGATGGCCTTTTTCCCTACCATGGTAAAAACGTGGCCCAGCGCACTACCAAAAGAGGCTCCGACACTACCACAGACCACTTTTTACTGTGGCTTTGTAAAAGGACTCCTAAATTAGGTTCTATTTATTTATTTATTTATTTGTGGCATTTGTACCCCGCTCTTTCCCGCTCGATAGCAGGTTCAGTGCGGCTTACAAAGTGTGATACAAAGTATCACAGAGATAATACAAAGTATGGAACAAAGTATAACAGAGATGACATAATCACATAGAGTAGGACATTAGTAAGAGATATGGGGAAAGGATTGGAGTGTGGGTAATACTAGTGGTGTGGAATTAGGTTTGAGAGTTAGGATGGGTCATTTGGATAGGCTTGTTTGAAGAGGCAAGTCTTCAGCAGTTTTCGGAAGGGTAGGTGTTCAGTGGTTTTTCGGATGTGTCGAGGTATGGCGTTCCAGAGTTGGCTGCCTATGACAAAGAAGTTGGATGCATAGTAAGTTTTGTATTTGAGGCCTTTGCAGCTAGGAAGATGAAGATTGAGATATGTTCGGGAAGATTTGGACCAGTTTCTGGCTGGAAGATCGATCAGGTTGGACATGTAGCTTGGAGATTCGCCATTGAGGATCTTGTGGATCATTGTGTGGGCTTTGAAGTTTATGCGTTCCTTGATAGGGAGCCAATGAAGTTTTTTCCGTAGTGGTGTTGTGCTTTCAAATTGTGATTTGCCAAAGATGAGTCTCGCTGCTGTGTTTTGGGCGGTTTGAAGCTTTTTTAGGATTTGGGCTTTGCATCCAATATAGATACTGTTGCAGTAGTCAGCGTGGGTGAGTACTTTGGATTGTACCAGGTTGTGGAATGTTTTTTGGGGGAGGAATGGTTTTACTCTTTTCAGTACCCGCATCATGTTGAACATCTTCTTTGTCATGGCTTTTGCATGAGGGACTCTGCATTGTGAGGACCACGCAGATGATATTGATGAGGTTGATTTGACTTGGTAGGTTCTGGTGGTGATAAAACTTTATATCCATTTAATGATGTTTCCACCTATCCCTAGTTTGTCCAGTAGTTTTGTGAGAATATCGTGGTCTACCATGTCAAATGCGCTGGATAGGTCGAACTGCAGAAGAAGTATGTTGTTGCCAAATGAGATTTCTTATTTGAACTTGGATATTAGGGTGAGTAGTACGGTTTCAGTGCTGTGTGCAGGTCGAAAACCCGATTGTAACTCATAAAGTATGGAGAATTTCTGTATGTATTCGTTGAGTTGGGAGGTCACTCAGTTTTCCATTAGTTTGGTTAGGAGAGGGATGGAGGCCACAGGCCGATAGTTAGTGATGTCTTTCGCTGTTTTTTTTTTTGGGGGGGGGGGTTGGTAATGGTGTGAGAAGAATATTGCCGTGTTCGGAGGGGAAGGATCCTTGATGAAGTAGGAAATTTAGGTGGGTGGCAAGGTCCGTCATGAATCAAGCTGGGGCATTTTTCATTAGATAATTGCGGCATGGATCCAGGTGGCAGTGAGATTTGGAGAGTTTGGATAGTACTGTGGAAATTTCCTTAGTGGTGAGGGGGGGGGGTGAAGTTTGTCCAGGATCGGTCTGCCGGGATCTCTTCTAGGTTGGGGTCCAGTTCATCAAGGAAAGTATCAATGTTTGCATCGTAATGAGGAATAGTGTTGCATAGGTTAATTATTTTATCGTTGAAATATTTGGCCAATTGGTCGGCAGATGGGCAGTCTGAGGGTGAAGTTGTTACTGGATTCGTGTTGAGAAGGTTTTTTATGATTTGGTATTGTCTTTTTATGTCTGTTCCGGTGTCTGTGATTTGTTTTGAGTAGTATGTTCTTTTGGCTCGTTTAATGTCATTCTTGTATTTCTTTTGCGTTTGCTTCCACGCATTCAGTGTAAGAACATCTTTTGATTTGCTCCATATTTATTCAAGTTTCCTTGTTTGTTTCTTTAGTTTTTTTAGCTCCTCGTTGAAACTTGGTGAGGGTTTTTTCTTTGTGTGTAGAGTTTTGGAGTGTAACGGGGCAATTTCATCCAGAATATATTTGTATCTGTGGTCCCATTTTGAGAGAATTTGGTTTGAGTTTGGATCAGTTGACCATTCGTTATCATAAATGAGTTGCCAGAAGGTTTCCTTGTCAATTCGTCCTCTGGTTTGGACTGTTATGGGGTCAGGTGGTTTGAATTGGTCTTTTCTCTGCCATTGTATGGAGAGGGTTGCTTTGTAATGGTCTGACCAAGGGGAAGCTGCCCAACTGATATCAGATGACAGGAAGTTTTGGTCTGTGGAATATCTGAGTGTGATGATGTCGAGTGAGTGACCCTTAATATGGGTTGGTACTGTTGGAGGGAGGTTTAAGTCTCCTATTAGTAGTATGTTGGCGTTGTTAGCGCATGTATTTGATATAAAGTCCATGAATGTGGTTTGATTATGGTTCCATTTGTTAGGTGGTCTGCAGAACAGTATACAGGTTAGGTGTTCGTGTAGTGTGGGGCTATATAGTTTTATAGAGGCGATTGCAAGATGAGTTGAAATGGACTCTGAAATGGGTTCAACAGAGAAGTTGGATCTATAAACGAGTGCAATCCCTCCTCCTCTTTTGTCTTTTCTAGGCCAGTGTGATATTTTGTAGCCCGGAGGACAGAGATGGTTTATGATGGGGTCTTCAGAGTTACGGATCCAGGTTTCCGTGAAGAAGAGTAAGTCAAGGTTGTCCGAAGTGATCCAGTCTGTGAGGATTTTGCTTTTATTTACCACTGATCTTGCATTGGTATATCCTATTTGGACGGATAAATATGGATCAGTTGTTTGGTGAGATGGTCGTATTTTGACAAGTCGTATGGTAGGTGTTTTGGGATTGTGTGGGACTGTTTTTGTTTCTGTTGCTGTATCCTGGATAGTTGTGGGTATCTCTGGTTGTTGTTGGTTTGAGAGGGAGTGGGAGTATGAGTGCGTAAGTTGTGTTGAAGGATTGATGTCATGTTGTGTTCAGTTGGTGGGGTTTTGAGAATAGCGTGAGTTGTAGTGATTAGATGGATGGTAATGATTAGTTTCAGTAGGAACATGCTGGTGGGATAATTTTGGTTATATAGTGGGTGTATAAGGGATGATAGGATAACATACTAACATAGCAAACATGTATGTACAATTTAATGGTGTTATTGCAGTCGGCAATTAGCACTAATTATCAATAACTGGCTATAATTGTAGTTATTTGGCACTCATGTAACTGCACGTAGTCAGTATTCTATAATGTTAACATTCAATTTTTTAGCACACAGCTGCTAGGGAGGTATTGACATGAGAGGGGCATGGGTGGGTCAGGGGCGTGCCCAGCCTTTAGCAGTCAGGCGCAAGCATTTACACAGCTATAGCACTAGCAAAAGTACTCGCACCTTAAGTTAGGTGCAGAACTGTGGACTGTGACGGCAATTACATTGGTAATTGCAATTCTAGAATTTGCACTGAATGCTTACACATTAGGTGACCTTTTGAGAATTACCCCTTATGTGCATATGGCAAGGGACCATGGTTTGAGTGGGAGTAGACATATGATCTAAGTGTTATGAAATACCCTTTTAAGGGAAAGGGAAAGTGGATGAGTTTGATATACCACTTTACACATAAGTGCTACCGGTTACCAAGTTCTCAATTGTCTATATTATTAATCACTATATTAAATGATACCAGGCTTTATGTCCACAATATTCACAATTAATATCTGCTATCAACACCTTTGTGATAAATTTATGAAAGTAATGGACCATCATAAGTGAGTTTACTTCAATGACTGCCGGAAAGTCATCATTTTATATGTTCATCAGTCCTTAATTTCCCAAATCAATTTTATAGCTTTTTGTCATCACTTATTTTATTCCAACTTGGGGAAATGTATACCGACACAAATTCATGTTTCACCTTCAGCTGTTTCAAGGCTCATTCCCCTATCTTTGAAGTAACTGAGGAAAGGGGAATGAGCCTTGAAATAGTTGACAGTGGCGTACCAAGGGGGGGGGGGGCGGTAGTTCTGGAGCAGAGGGAGCTGCAGCGAACCAGCGAAGTTAGCGTAGCGAACTCAGAGCCCACAGGAGGTAGTTTCTATTGAATAATGGCACTCTTACAGTTCTTTGACTTTTGAGATTCCACCTGTAGTATAGAAAATTCCTTATAAACACAGTCTTCTGAAAATTGTTCAGGAACTACCACACTTTCATTCCTATTTGTGTTTGTCTTCTGCTGGCCTGCTCTCAGCCCTTCAGCTGTGAACACAGAACAGAAGTATTTGTTAAGCAATCCCACCTTATCCTTATCAGCTTCTACATATTCTGCCCCTTCACCTTGCAGTATCACAGTGCCACATTTGAATACTCAAAACTTATTAATTTGCAAATAAATCTTTTTAAAAGACAGGAAGCAGTAGAACTAGAAGGCATGAATTGAAGACGCAAGGAGGTAAACTTAAGAATAACATTAGGAAACGCTTTATCATGGAAAGGATGATGGATACCTGGAATGCCCAACCAATGGAAGTGGTGAGCACAAAAAGAGTGATGGGATTCATAAATGCTTGGGATAAACACAAAGGCTTGCCTTCATACTTTTTAAACAAGGGATATATTAATCATGTAACCTGCATGGAGTGGCAGGGACAATCCCAAAAAGAGCACAGATGGATATAACCTGCATAGGAAAACAGGATACAAATCTAGCCACTTTACTGGGCAGGCAAGATGGGCCTTATTGGTCTCTATCTGACATAATTTACTACTATGTTAACTATTTTACTAAAGAAAATCCATGAGGCAAAAAAATGTGTTTATTAGATAAAACTGGAGAAGCATCACTTTTCATAGTACTCTCTTATCCTTCTCCTGGCTTGTCATATATCGGCCACTCAGTTTTGTGTCTTTTCTGTGCTGATGACTCTTAAAGTAACCCAAATGTTCATATTTGATGCAACCAAAAAGATACCACAAAATATCACCTGTAGCAGGGAAACACTGATAAGCACAGATTTTTTGAATTCTATAGGAACTCCTAATTAGCTGGAAAATAAAACACTCAAAATTAGAAGCCCTAAGTATATATTTAAAAAAAAAGTTAATTAATGCATTACACACAATAAGAATAACATTAAAAATTAAAGTGGGATTAAAAATATACTAGCACAGTACAATAATCATTAACAACTGATCATTCAATTCCCATGAAAATAAACCATTGTCTGCATCCTCATTTACTCTACAAGAGGAGGAAAAATTCTAGACCTAGTCCTTAGTGGACCACATGATCTGGTGCAAGAGATAATGATGCTGGGGCAATTTGATAAGAGCAATCATAACATGATCAGATTTAATATCAGCTCTGGAGTAAGGACACACAAGAAATCCAATATGTTAGCATTTAACTTTCAAAAAAGAAACTATGATAAAAAAAAGAAAAAATGTATAAGAAAAAAAATTTAGAGGAACAATTGCAAAGGTCAAACATTTTCATCAGGTGTGGATGCTGTTCAAAAATACCATTCTAGAAGCCAAGGCCAGTTATATTCCATATATTAAAAAAGAAGGAAGGAAGGAAGGAAGGCCAAATGACAGCAAACATGGTTAAAAATGAAGTAAAAGAAGGTATTAGAGCTAAAAGAAAATCTTTCAGAAAATAGAAGAATGATATGACTGAAAATAATAAGAAACAGCATAAGGAATGGCAAGTCAAATGCAAAACACTGATAAGGAAGACAAAGAGAGACTTTGAAAAAAATATTGGGTTGGAGGCAAAAAAACACATAGTAAACACTGTTATAGGTATATTAGAAGCAAGAAACCGGAAAAAGAATCAGTTGGGCTGCTAGATGACCAAAGTATAAAAGGGACTCTCCGGAAAGACAAAGTCATAGCAGAGAGATTAAATGAATTATTGCTTCAGTCTTCACCAAAGACAATTTGAGAGAGATACCAGTGCCAGAAGTGATATTCAAAACTGACGAGTCAGAGAAACCGAATTAAATCTCTGTAAACTGGAAGATGTACTAGGGCAATTTGACAAATTGAAGAGTATCAAATTGCCTGGACCAGATGGTATTCATCCCAGAGTACATATAGAACTGAAAATGAACTTACAGAACTATTACTATTAATATGTAATTTATCTTTAAAATCAAGCATGGCACTACTGATAGTGGCACTGATAAAAATGATATTTTTTCCTAAAGTTCTATACCCACTACAGATGTTCCCTCTTATGGTTGAGTAGAGTTGATGAACAGGTGTATAAGGAGATAGTAGGATCCTTAATTTGGAATATGAAAGTGGTCAAAATAGGATATAAAGCACCGGGGGGGGGGGGAGGGGGTGTAGGACCACCTGACCTTCATCTGTACAATGTGGCTACACCAATGTGGTGACTTCATGAAATTTGATTCTGGTTTGACTGTTGTTTGCCATTTCATCCCTTTAATATCCTTCAGGCTAAGTTGCAATAGGTAAGGGAATATACCCAATTGTCCACTTTGATGTTGCCTCTTATAGCGGAGGCGAGTAATAGGAAATGCTAAGGGTTCATCCCCTTTTCTCACACTGCTGGGAAATTCACAGTGATGTTGGGTGTCATGGGATTTCAGTGTTGGCGGGATAAGGGCTGCTAATGAGTAGGGCGATTGCTGGATTTAGGAGGGAAGATTTTCCTTACATTTGACTAGGTGAAGCATAAAAGGAAGGTATCCAATGAGCAGATCTTTCAATATTTACTAGCAAGGCACTTTTTTTGTCTTAAAGGGCAAAGACCAGATCATGGTGAAATTTAGCACTTTAGATAAGATCTTCATAAGAGTGGCAGTGAAACTTAGTAAATTGTCCTCTTGGTAAAAAATAAGAATAGAGAAAAGAAGGAGGCTTATCTGGATAATTTGGCAAAGAACTGGGAGCTGGACTTCGGGGAAGAAGTTACAGAACAACAATTGGAGATTATACTGGATCAGGAATTTAAATCCACATAGCATGTAGAGCTACAGGAGATTCAAATCAAAAAAGCATGTGACAAAACAAAGAGGGAAGAGAATGAACTTATGGGGCATGGAGGTATGTGTCAAATGTATGACCCAAGTGGGTACATTTCTACATTCATTTGTTAGAATGTATGATGTCACAAGCACTACAGGTGATAGAGGAGAAGTGCCTTTTTTCAGTAGTAGCTCAAGGTGAGTTACAGTCAGGTACACTGGATATTTCTCTGTCCCAGGAGGGCTCACAACCTAAGTTTGTACCTGAGGCAATGGAGGGTTAAGTGACTTGCCCAAGATCACAAGGAGCAGCAGTGGGATTTGAACTGGCTACCTCTGGATTGCAAGACTGGTGCTCTAACCACTTGGCCACTATAGGATTCTATAAGCTATGCACATAACTGGGAGACATACACTTGTCCCACTCATATGCCCCCTATATTTGGGCGCTGTAGCGATTATTCACACCCATACAGAATAGCACTTAGGGTGCTTACGCATGTACATGCTACTTTTTGATACATATATATGCGCACAAAGAGGTGCATAACCTCAGGTGCACTGCTGTAGAATTGTCCTCAATGCGCACTAGGTGGAGAAATTTGATGTGCATTGCATTGAATCAATTGAAATCCTGATCATATTATTTCACTGCAAACCTACCCTCTCACATAATTACTTGCAATTTAATTGTCAAAGTAACATGCAATACCATAACACAAAAATGTCTGTTATTTTGCACTAATTAGTAATCCTGCCTGTTTGTTTGATGTTTTCCCACTTCCTTCTCCCTTTTTGACATAACTGGTATTATTTATTCTAGCTCCAGCCTCTTGCACCTACTTCCAAGGAAACCTTACATTGCCATCTATAATAGCATAATGAATGTGTGATGCTTTGTTGTTCCTTGTTCATTAGGATGATTGGTGTCCTGGAGAGATACCCAAGTACTGGTGATTCAGAGGGAGGCAGACTGCTGGCCCTGCCTATGTTGGTGTGTCAGAGTGAACCTGCAATCTTACATCTAGATGTATACTTCCAAATTGTTGTGGCTGCAAGTTGGCATGAATAGAAATCCAGTTTCTCTTAGGAAAACTTGGATTATATTTATGACAACAACAACTGAAGATTCCCTGTTCCTATCATCTGATCTCCATAGCATGTATCTTTAAGGGAGAAAACTCTGAAAAGCTTAATCCAAAATCCAGTATTTCTATGTTGCTTCTCAGAACAATAAGCAAAAGAAAGCTCTAGCACAGTTCACTCCTGCCCTTGTTCCAGTAGACATGGGGAGGGGAGAAAAACAAAATCAAACACATTGGTTTCTCTCCCCTCATCCCATGTCCCTTGTCTCAGCAGACCCCTTTGTAAAAAGGAACAATGGCCTCTTCCCTCTGCTTTTGCTTCAGCAAGTCTTTGTAGAGGAGAAAAAAAAATTAAAAGCTAACACTCTGGCTTCCTGCCCCAGCAGGTCAGTTTGCAGAAAAATAAAAGGAAGCAGTTTATCCTGCTGTTGCCTCCATAGGTTTCTGTGTAGGGAAAAAAAAAGTAAAAACAAATGTTGTAACTCCCATTTTCAGCAGGTCTGTTTGCAGGAAACAAACAGAAATAGTTTATTCCTGCTGTTGACTTGGCAGACTTAGATGTAGAGAAAAACAAAAGACAGTAGTTTATGCTGAGCTCCAACAGGTCCCTTAGCAGCAAGACAAATAAACTGTATTTCTGGTCTTACCTGATGGACTTGCTTGCAGAAAAAACACTGAAATTACCTTCCTGATTTTACTTCTGATATGAAGGTCCTCTGTCATTAGTAGTTTCTTTGGGAGAGTCTCTTTATAACCTGGAAAACAGTATCATCCTTTGTTGCACCATTGTTGTTGTTCCAGTTCCATGTACCTCACCCCCTCTTTCTTTATTGTCCCCAGGCCAAGTATTTTTTCATTGCTGGTTATTTGTGCCTTTTCTTGAGACCTTTCCCCATGTTTAAAGCCAGATTATATATATATATATATATATATATATATGACTAACTGTACGAACTATAGATGCCCACTCCATATTGCACCAAAACTTGTTTTTGAATACAAGAATGCACAAATAAATAAATAATAAATCATTTTTGCTTTAGTTCTGCCATTTGCACATGTAAAACATGCAGTATTTATTTATTTATATGGAGAGGCATGTCAGAGGTAGAAAATCGGCATGGAAGCACAATTCAGCTAGTGTGTTAATATCACTGGTGTGCCAACTAATTAGCACATCCATAACATGGGCGCCCTTAGTGCCTCCAAAATAGGAGGGGTAAGAGCTTCCATGTTAATTTTTTTTTTAATGGCCTGCACACTAATGTTAACATTAACGCATAGCCAGAAACACAATAAATAGAAAAATAGCTTTTTATGGCCATGCTGGAATTGAACTTAGTGCCTGAGGAAGACCTATGTTAGGATCTGTTAAGCCTACTTACTAGAGCAGCTTAGCAAAAAGGCCCCTCAGTGAAAGTATTATATCAGATTGATCACATCCCTCTTTAAAGGTTGATCAAAAAAAAGTTAAAGCTTGAAGGGCGCATCTGCAAAACGAATATCTCAAAACGCAGACACATGTTAGCAAATATTAATAACATTAGATAAAAGTTAGAAAAATGATCTTCACCTTCCAGTGATGTCAGCATGAGCCTGCAGCTCCTGACTATAATGAGCAAGTTCCCCATAAAGTGGAGGCTGAATACTTCATAGCGAGTCCAGTGGTGACAGACCGAGTGGCTCAGAATCCCTGGAGACTCCTACAGTAAGTAAAAAACAAGTAGAAGACTCAAAGGGGCAAGCTGTGCGAGTGAGCGAGCAGTCAGAAGGAGCACACATGGCCAGTTGATGACAGCTCATACTGAGATGGGTAAGAGTGCCTCAGAAGATGAAGTACAGGTGCACAGTTCTCCAAGTTGGCATGGAGAAGGAGACAGTGCTGCTCTCCCCAAAGGTGACTTAAAAGCTTGGTTGGCTTATATTAAGGGGGGAGAGGGATTTGTGCTGATCAAGAGTCGACTAAAAGAGGCAGTAAAAAGAGATCAGAGCAGATATAGCAGAATTGGTTGGTCAGGTGGAAAAAGTTGAGATAAAAGTAGGGAAGCAGGAACAGCTCACCATGGACTTACAATATGAATCTAAATATCTGCAGAGACATTGCCTAGATCAGGAGAACCATGTTGTTGACCTGGAAAATAGATCACAACACAATAATGTAAGGAGCAATGGGATGCTGAGGCGGTGGTGCAAGAACTGAATAAGGAAATGATGGGCAATGAAGAGACGAATGTGGTGAGTCATTCTCAAGAGTTTAAAATAGACAGAGCACATAGGGGCATGAAGAAAGGTGACTTTCCCAAAGATTTTGTGCTGTATTTACACAACTATACAAAGAGAGAGAAATTCATAAGAAAGGTGAAGGATAAAGGCACTATTATTTTTGGAAATCATGAAGTAGAAATCTTTCTTGACAGCCATTACTCTGTATAATACCCTATGGAATTGGTATTACTAGAGTTGATAGATTTTTCTAGAGTCATGGAGGAGGGAGGTCCTTGCCAGTGGCTGGAGTGTTGGGATGTCCCTGGGTGGGAGGAAGTCCAACCAAAGGGAGGAGTATTGGAATAAAATGCAGATAGGAAGTGGTTCCCCTTTGGAGAGTGCCAGAAGGGGTGGAGTTTGGGTTTGATAAAAGAAGTTGTTAGGAGGTACAAGAGGTATTTAGTTGACTGTACTCCTGCTGGGACCCTTTGGAGGGTAAGTGGCAACTGATAAAGGAGTTATCAGTTAAGCTTCAGGTGAACAAGGGGAGTCCAACCTTGGAGTGGGACTGGGACAGGAGAAAGACTGTCCGGGCTGCCGGAGTGTAGCCCAGAGAGGAGCACTGTTGGAGAAGAGGAGGACAGCCGAAAGGGACTGTGCCTGTAAAGGAGAGAATAGAGAAGAGGAGATTTGCAACACCCAGGATCACTATTCTGGACCATTGACCCACTCCCAAGCTCACTGGTTAGAATTTATGACTGTATGAGTGATGTGAGAGGCAAAGGTTGAATAGAACTCCAGTAAGTGTAACCTGGACCATCTTGGTACCCCAAAACCAGATTGAGGTGACTGAGAAAGGGGCAAGACATGGGTTACACAAAACAAGTGCCCAACATGGGGCAAATGGTGAAGAAGAGTTGATCTTGAGACTAGAAGGGGAAATTAAGCATCAAAGCGAGAGCATGATTTGAACTGTTTGACCTGGAGCTAGCCCTGTTTGATCTGGAACTAGCCTATTCCTTTCTAACTGCCGATATTCAGTGGCAATAAACTGGGCAGTGCTGCTGAATATCGCATCAGACAGGCCCAAAATAAAGTGGGCCGGTCAGGGGTGGGCCAGGGGGCATGTTGGGGAGGTGCCAGGGCTTAACGGGTGCCAGCGATATTCAGCTGAGGCCTTCATAAGTTTAAGTGGGTGAATTTTGGACAGCTCAAAAGGTAACAATAGATGTCACTTCCCTTTGTACAGTGATCCCTCAAACTGAAGCTTTAGCAGTATTAGAACAATATTTGGAACAGAGACAAATGCCACAGAGAGTGCCTACAGCTTTTCTGATACAATTATTTTCTTTTTGATGGACAATTTTTTTCAACAGATTTCTGGGGTAGCTATGGGGAGGTGGGCTACAATGGCACTGTCAATAGTGAACCTTTTCATGACATGGTTTGAGAACAGTTTGTCAAGGTCTCTGAGTTTTTTGTGTATGTGAAATTGTGGGCCAGATTTATTGATATTTTTATGGTGTGGAAAGGCACAGAATTATATTATATTTTTTAAATTATATTAATGGGTACCAAACAACTTTAATTTTCTGATGATGAGTCCAACTGAGGGCAAGATAATAGCAGAGAGGGTATCCAAAAAGAGTGGTGAAGGCTTCCTATAATTAAACATTGTTCAATGACCGGGATTTGCTTTGGAACAAAATGATAAACAGGCAGAAGAAGATATAATTACTTGCATCTTACAACATGGAGCAGGTAGTAGGCAACTAGCCATGATTTTGAAGAAACACTGGAGTGTATTGAGAATTATTCCAGTTTTTGCTGAAAAGAAAATAAGACTGGCTTGTAAGTATGGTAGGAAATTGAAAGAAATTTTATCCCCCACATTCCCTCCGAGTGATATTATCACACTGGATGAATCAAGGAGGGGCCATAGTCTGTGCAATAATTGTTCCATCTGTGGGGTTATATCTACACAGATGAAATTTGTGAATCCTAGTGATAAGAGAGAATGAGGTGAAGTACTTAACCACATGTGATTCAGATTTTGTGGTATATTGTGTACAAACAAAAACCGCCAAAGTTTTGATTTGACCGACGGCGTTTTTACAGGAGCTTCATCAAAATATCGTGGCTGTCCTTGTGGACAGACGACGTTTGCTGAAAGATTTTATTTCCAATTTTTGAAGATTTGAATTTCTCCATTTTGCATACCTTACTATTATACTTCGACCCCTGAGGCAGGCGTTGTTGACGCCGAAACACGGCACGTGTCGGGTCATCTCTCAATAAAGGACACCTGTGGTCTCAGTCTTGAAGGTCTAGTTGTGCTTTTTTTGTTTGTATACTCTCTGTGTATGCTGAATTACCCTCTCTGACTGCTCTGTGGTATATTGTGTACAATGTCCTTTTTTGTAGATGTATGATAAGCAAACATTTAAAAAAATTTAAAATGAAGAATTATTGAACGTCATAGTGCATTGCATACAAAGATTAGAGAAGTACTCATAGTAGATCGTTGTATTGCTCAGAGTCATGTTTTTGAAGATCTTAAATGTTTTCCAATTGATTGTGTGTTGGAGAACATTAGAGGAGAGGATCATCGATTGTAGTTTCTGAGAAGAGAACAGCACTAGATTTTTAAATTGGACACATTGCAGTCCAAGGGTTTAAATTCAAGTACTGAATGGAATAATTTCCCCCCTAATCTAGAATATTTAGCCAATAAAAACAAATTATGGAAAATGGATGCATTATTATTATTTTGGAGATTTACAGGAAAGATTTCAACTTAATATAGAGGATATTTTACCCTATCTTTCATGTTAAACACTTTTTGCTGCAAAAAGGTTGGGTAAAAACTATGGATGGAGGGGCATAAAGTGTGTCTTGGAACAGATGGCAGGCATAGGGTAAAAAGGGTAGTATTTCCAAAATTAATAGGATATTAAATAAGGAGCAGGGCTAGAAATCGGGTTACATGCAGGCCACAGCATGGGACTTTGGTAGAGAGTTTGGGAGGAGGTAGTTAATCAGAAGTCATGTTGCCGCAGGATTTTAATGACACATTAATATTGTCTTTAATATCCATTACTTTGCCACAAGTATCAAAAGTATTTATGGTGTTAACTCTAACACTGTCCACCAGGAAAAATACAGTCTGCTGTATTCAGCACCCACAACTAATCATTTGTGCAAGCCTTGTGAACCTTTTTCTGCCCCAAACTTGAGAAAAAAAGACTAGCCTCCACACTGCTATGAGAGGAATATTTTCTTCTGGCAGATCAATGGTTTTGGGGAAGTGAAAAGACCCATATTTTTTTCATAAATTCTTCAATCTACAATTTGCAGAGCTGCCAAGTTTTTGCTGAGCCAACAGGAAAGGTGGTTAAAGCGTTTTCTCTTGAGGTCTGAATAATCTGCCACGAAAGGGGACTTCTAAGTCTTGAAATCTTATGCAACGCTACAAAGATTTTTGTAGAGTGAGTTCTTTCTTGACTTTTTCATAATTTATTATGGATGAAGTTATTGTTAAATTCCAACAATGTGGCAAATTGATTTACATTTCTAATTTGTGCAAAGTAGTTAAAAAATGAGAGATTGAAACTGGAAAAATTTAGTTTTCACCCTTCCAAGGCTACTCTAGGAACACATGAAAATAAATCAAAGAACCAACTTTTAAAATAATTTTAATCTGAAAGCTTGATAAATGATTTCCTTTTTCATGTTTAAGTCCTTTTTCCCATTTTACTATTTATTAAACAGGAAAAGATTTTTCCATGCAGTCACCAGCGTCACACGGAAAATCTGGCGCTGGCAAGCCTAGCCCTGCAGTTTGAATACCGCTCTCGCCTTTCCTTTTGGCTCCATTCCCCAATCCTCCCCCTTTCTATCTCTTCCCCCCTCTGGAGGAGTAGCCTCGTGGTTAGTGCAGCAGGCCTTGATCCTTGGGAACTGGGTTCAATTCCCACTGCAGCCCCATTGTGACTCTGGGCAAGTCACTTAACCTTCCATTGCCCCAGGTACAAATAAGTACTTGTATATACTATGAAGATGCAAAAACCACAGAAAGGCAGTATATCAAGTCCCACCACTCCACTCTGCCCTGCCTCTCCCCTAATTCCTTACAGTACCACCCTATTTGTGGGAGCCCTGCAATTCTCTCAGGCTCTGTGCTTATAAATTACAGAGAAAAAAAAAATTAAGTGATTCAACATAACATTTTTCTATTTATTCTTTTCTCTGAGAAGAAAGGACAGCCTTTCATTGTTCTGCAGTATAAAAAACACTGCAATAATCTTAGAAGTACAATATGCATCGATCCTGTAGTTGGTTTGCTTCTTTGTACCATATCTATTTTTACGAATACTAAGCAGATCTGAAGTTATAAATATTATTTCTGCACTTAGATTCAATGTGACAGAATCATATTAACCTCTTTATTCTTTAATAAAATTATTTGGAAGGGATATTATCATATAAAATTAAGGGGCGTGGAGGTATCAACATGGGCTACTGTTAAGCCGATTTATTTTACCACAAGTCGTTATTTTAGCACTCGGTCTCATTGCATAAAATGGGACTCTGTGTTAAAATGACCTGACTTAATAGTAGTCTAAGGCTCATTTTCAAAGCACTTAGCCTCCCAAAGTTCCATAGAAACCTATGGAACTTAGCCTCCCAAAGTGCTTTGAAAATATGCCTCATAGCATAAGTTAACTTCTGCCTTAAATGAACTTTATGCCATGTGCTAACTACCCTCCAGCTCACCATAATTAGCCATGTGCTAATTTTATATCTGAGGGACGTGAGTTATCAATGTAGGCTACTGTTAAGATATGTTATTTTACCACTAATGTGCTATTGTCTCGGAGGTCCCATTTTATTTTGTAATGTGACCTATTTATTTATTTGGATTTATTTACCGTCTTTTTGAAGGAATTCACTCAAGGCGGTGTACAATAAGAATAGATCAAACATGAGCAATAGGCAATTACAGCAGTAAAAATATTCAAGTAACAATACAAAGTATGGCATGGTATACTACTTGCAATGACCTAAACCGGGGTTAACAGTAAACTAACACATAGCTCCTGAATGCAGTATACAATGCACATATTTTTTTCAGGTGTGAGAGCTGGCAAATTTTCAAAATGAAAATATATATTACGCAAGGAATCCCAAATAGTAGCAACATTCCATGCAACCAATCCCAGGGCAAGCATGGCTTCCCCCATGTCTATCTCAATAGCAGACTGTGGACTTTTCCTCCAGGAACTTATTCAAACCTTTTTGGTAGTAAAGCAGTCTGTGGAATTTTCAGCACGTCATTTAAATACCTATAGAACAAGTCTTTTGGGGGAATGGGAGGGGAGGCATTTAATTTGCTTGTCCATGGCCAGTCAGAGTATTTAGCAGCACTTAACATTATAGTGCCGCTGAATACACCCAATTAGCAACTAAGAAAAAATTGGCTATTTTGTGGGCAGTCCGGTGGTGGAATTGGCTCCTATGCCGACATTCAGTGCTTAACCACATAAGGTAACTCCAAAAATAGGGCCACATAAAACACAGTCCTATTTTTATGTGGTTCACCTTATGTGGGTAAGGGGGGGGATATAGAGTTTTTTTTTTTTTTTTGTTACATTTGTACCCCGCACTTTCCCACTCATGGCAAGCTCAATGCGGCAATGGAGGGTTAAGTGACTTGCCCAGAGTCACAAGGAGCTGCCTGTGCCGGGAATCAAACTCAGTTCCCCAGGACCAAAGTCCACCAACCTAACCACTAGGCCACTCCATTATCTTCAAGTCAGATTATTGTACCACTCGTCAGGTTATTTTACCATGAGTCGGGTTATTTTAGCATAGGGTCGCATTGCATAACATTCCCACACTGAAAACTACCCCCTAAGTGCTGAATATTGCACTTAACTGCATATATGTTAACTGATTGTGCATGCTCAGATATTCAGTGTAAGTGCCCAGCATTGAATATCTGGGGATAAAGCCAGCAGCAGCCCCAAAAAAACCACTGACCACTGCTGGTTGAATATCTATTTCACAGAGAGATAAAGCGGGGATCACACTCTCCACAGCAATCGGACACAGCAAAAAATGGGGTGGAGAGGGCCCAATGTCAAGAGATCAGTCACCACACACAAGGGTAAGATGCTCCAAGAAACTTTTATTTGGGTCCAAATAAAAGTTTCTTGGAGCATCTTACCCTTGTGTGTGGTGACTGATCTCTTGACATTGGGCTCTCTCCACCCCATTTTTTGCTGTGAATATCTATCTCAGCATAAACTTGCGGAACATTTAAAATAAGTAGATTTAAATGCCTCATAGCATTTTTGATATTCTCCGTCTTCTTATATATAACAGTTGGATCCAACAGCAAAGTAACTTGTACTTCCTTAACCTATTTTATTTTTTGTTCCATTGTATGAGTCCTCTGATCAGTAGTGTATGATTTAGATTCAACAGCCTGAGCTTTAGCAAAAGCCTAAAAAGAAAACTGAGCAAATAAGAGACATACCTTATACAGGGATGCTACTGAAGATCAAACATCATCCATAGGTCTTTCTAAGGTAGGAATGACTAGCATTGTAGGCATGATCTCAACACTCTAGATGGCATCAATTTTACTCCAAAAACAACAAAGAGTGTCCAATTCTCCCGTAAAAAACAACAGAGAAAAAACAAAAGAACGGAAGAATCCAGAAAGACCGAACTCGAAGATATAAAAAGCCAAATTTATTGCAAAAGACCCTACACGGTCCGTGTTTCGGCCAAAGAGGCCTTCTTCAGGGGTCTTTAAATATTATAGTTTTGCTGGAGTCGCGGGCAGCCGGCATTGAAGACATCGGTAGGCTTACGCTGGTTCCAGCAGCCTTCTCTTCCCTCGTTGCAAGTCATCCGTGACTCCATCAATTTTACTCCAACCTCATTACTAAGGTTCTGCATCTCCCTCCAACATCGGAGGCCAGACCTTCCATTGCTGCCTGCAATTCATCCTCCCTCACAGGAGTGACATGAGAAGTCTCTTTCTCAGCTGACGCATCATGCCTTCTTTCTGCAGCCCTCAGATGAACTGTCTCTGGAGCCTGGATAACTGGCAGTAGGTTAGGAGTAACAGGATTCAACGAAACATTACTTCCCAAGGAAGGGTCATTCCCTGATTGGTTCTCCACTGCAGGAATGCCCACAACAGCCTGGACTTTACTGGCAAAGTCCCAGATAGAATGCTGACCTACCGAAGGAGTCAATGTTCAGGTTGGAGGAGGAATCCTTGGTCTCCATTTTTTGCATACTCAATAAAAAAAGGAAAAACAAATCTCAGCATTCTCTGGAGCTCCATTCAGTGTGGCAGCATGTTAGCTATCTTGAAACCCTACATTTCTATCATTACCTTCAATACTAATATCATACAGTGGTGGAAATAAGTATTTGATCCCTTGCTGATTTTGTAAGTTTGCCCACTGACAAAGACATGAGCAGCCCATAATTGAAGGGTAGGTTATTGGTAACAGTGAGAGATAGCACATCACAAATTAAATCCGGAAAATCACATTGTGGAAAGTATATGAATTTATTTGCATTCTGCAGAGGGAAATAAGTATTTGATCCCCCACCAACCAGTAAGAGATCTGGCCCCTACAGACCAGGTAGATGCTCCAAATCAACTCGTTACCTGCATGACAGACAGCTGTCGGCAATGGTCACCTGTATGAAAGACACCTGTCTACAGACTCAGTGAATCAGTCAGACTCTAACCTCTACAAAATGGCCAAGAGCAAGGAGCTGTCTAAGGATGTCAGGGACAAGATCATACACCTGCACAAGGCTGGAATGGGCTACAAAACCATCAGTAAGACGCTGGGCGAGAAGGAGACAACTGTTGGTGCCATAGTAAGAAAATGGAAGAAGTACAAAATGACTGTCAATCGACAAAGATCTGGGGCTCCATGCAAAATCTCACCTCGTGGGGTATCCTTGATCATGAGGAAGGTTAGAAATCAGCCTACAACTACAAGGGGGGAACTTGTCAATGATCTCAAGGCAGCTGGGACCACTGTCACCACGAAAACCATTGGTAACACATTACGACATAACGGATTGCAATCCTGCAGTGCCCGCAAGGTCCCCCTGCTCCGGAAGGCACATGTGACGGCCCGTCTGAAGTTTGCCAGTGAACACCTGGATGATGCCGAGAGTGATTGGGAGAAGGTGCTGTGGTCAGATGAGACAAAAATTGAGCTCTTTGGCATGAACTCAACTCGCCGTGTTTGGAGGAAGAGAAATGCTGCCTATGACCCAAAGAACACCGTCCCCACTGTCAAGCATGGAGGTGGAAATGTTATGTTTTGGGGGTGTTTCTCTGCTAAGGGCACAGGACTACTTCACCGCATCAATGGGAGAATGGATGGGGCCATGTACCGTACAATTCTGAGTGACAACCTCCTTCCCTCCGCCAGGGCCTTAAAAATGGGTCGTGGCTGGGTCTTCCAGCACGACAATGACCCAAAACATACAGCCAAGGCAACAAAGGAGTGGCTCAGGAAGAAGCACATTAGGGTCATGGAGTGGCCTAGCCAGTCACCAGACCTTAATCCCATTGAAAACTTATGGAGGGAGCTGAAGCTGCGAGTTGCCAAGCGACAGCCCAGAACTCTTAATGATTTAGAGATGATCTGCAAAGAGGAGTGGACCAAAATTCCTCCTGACATGTGTGCAAACCTCATCATCAACTACAGAAGACGTCTGACCGCTGTGCTTGCCAACAAGAGTTTTGCAACCAAGTATTAGGTCTTGTTTGCCAGAGGGATTAAATACTTATTTCCCTCTGCAGAATGCAAATAAATTCATATACTTTCCACAATGTGATTTTCCGGATTTAATTTGTGATGTGCTATCTCTCACTGTTACCAATAACCTACCCTTCAATTATGGGCTGCTCATGTCTTTGTCAGTGGGCAAACTTACAAAATCAGCAAGGGATCAAATACTTATTTCCACCACTGTATATATCTTGCTGGAAGGAAGGAAGGAAGGAAGAGGATTGCGTTGTAATTGAGCTGTATGGCTGATTGGAGGGAGCAGGTTGACTGAAGAGGAATGGGTACCCCCAAAGCACTGGGCCCTGTGTAGTTGTCCTGATTATTCCCAGCCCAAGGATGGCCTTGCATATGAGTAATGCCACCTTTCTTTCTAAACATAGAAACATAGATAAAAGATGGCATATAAAGACCACATGGTCAAGTCAGTCTTCCCACCCACACCAGCTATTAAGCTCTACAGACCCTTTCTACCATCCAAGATCTCACTGTGCTAGTTCCATGCTTTCTTGAATTCAGACACCATCTTTGATTCTATCACTTTGACTGAAAAGTTGTTTTACATATTTACCACCCTCTCTGTAATAAGAATATTTCCTTAGATTAATCCTGAGTCTACCTTCTTCCACCCTTATCCTACGAACCTTCATTTTAGAGCTTCTTTTTAACTGAAAGAGGCCTGCCCCATGTACACTTATACCTTGGACATATTTAAATGTCACTGTTATACTCTTCTATCCCCTTTTGTTCCAAACTATACATATTTAGATCTTTAATTATGCTTACATATGCTTTATAATGAAGATCATTGAACATTTTTATAGTTGCTCTGTGAATTGTCTCCATTCAGTTTACATCCTTTTGAAGGTGCAGCCTCAAGAATTGCACACAGCAATCCAAATGAGATCTCACTGGAGTCTTATAGACAGGTGCAGTTACTGACTGTTCTACTAGTTATATTTCTCTTTATACATCCAAGCATACTTCTAGTTTGTGTCATCACCTTATCTACCTGTTCGGCCATCTTAAGATCATCAAATGATCAGGAACTTTACCTTTTAAACTTTCTCCTTTGTTTTTTTGCAGCCTGAATGTATGACCCAGAAAAAAAAATACACTAAAGCTTATAAATAGATTTCCATTATTATCTATTCGTTCGCAGAATGTCCTCCTACTATATAGCTAATAAAATAACTTATTACAGCTCATTAGAATTGTTACTCTATTATCTTTTTATTGGCCAACTATTAGGTATAATGCATTGAGATATTAACTCCTTCTCCATAGCCAATAAAGAAAAATGGACTTGCTAATTAGAGCTGTATTTCCTTGTTGTTATTCATGTGTTAATATTATATTAGGTATGTAACCTCCTTTTCACTCTTTCATTGGTATATGGTAAAACCAATTCCTTAATTCCAGTCTAATACAGGACATCATCAATCCATGTAGTGGATGTACTGATTGGGCATGGTTTTTTTGTTCAAGGTCCTGTAATTGATACACATCAGAAAGATCCATTTATCTTTCAAGCTACTACTATAAATGAGTCTTATAGACCCCTTAATTATAGCTGCATCTAACAAAACTGAAATATGCTTTTTGACATCGCCTGTGTCTGAAGGGGCCAACTGATGTGATCTCTCACAGAATGGCCCTTGGTCATGTAGAGGATTAGGATGCTCTATCTTTTTAGCCAAATTCACATCCCTTCATGCTTTCAGACCAATCAGCCAGTCTTTCCAATAGCTGGGAACTGTTGAATCCTCAGATTAAACAGGACCATGTCCATGCTGTATATATATTGGTTATTTAGTATTTATACCCCTTTCTGTAAGGGGATCTCCTCTTTAGATTCATTTCTCACCAGACCCTGCAGCTGATTATTCTTTAGTTCAGAACCAAATGAAATCCCTCATTGCAACAACAGCAAACCAGGCAGACTGCCATCCAGCAGGCAGATTACTATCTTTAGAGGATATTTTACAAAATTAGTTTAAGCTCGGAGACTTATTTTCCTGTTTCAAGAAGTAATTTCAAAGGCTTTGGGAGGCATATCACACTGGTTCCAAATATTCCAACACTTTGGAGGTGGTGCTATCCAGCCTTTCCTTATGCTTACTGGTTAAAACACTACCATGCTTGGATTCCACTATTTCTTTACACTTTGGGCAACTGCCCTAACAAGCTTGTGTTGGTTCCAATGATGAAGGAATTATGATCATGTTCTCTTAACTCCTTGTCCACCCTAATATACTCCAAGCAGGATAGTTTAAATCACTCTGGTTCGATAAGTCCAAACCCTTTACAAGATGTATTGGTGAGTGACTTAGGTAGTCTTTATACCTGTGGTTGAAAAGGATGGTGATTCACAATCCATTGTCTAATTATGGTGGGCAGGAGTTGGTCCAATTATTCCCTTTAGGATAGCAGGAGGCATTGAAATGGATGCCACAAACTGGATACTGGATGTGTTTACGTTAGAGGATTCCAAAATCTCATTCACTGAATCCAATTAGTTTCCCCTAACACTTGGCTAGTTTGGTCTACTTCTGTACCACTCCTCATATAGAAAATCACCATATGACCATCTTATCTACTACTACTACTTATCATTTCTATAGCGCTACTAGACATACACAGCACTGTACACTTGAACATGAAGAGACAGTCCCTGCTCGACAGAGCTTACAGTCTAATTAGGACAGACAAGAGATAAGGGAATATTAAAGTGAGAATGATAACATAAGGGTTCTGAACAAGTGAACAAGGGTTAGGAGTTAAAAGCAGCATCAAAAAGGTGGGCTTTTAGCTTAGATTTGAAGACAGTCAGAGATGGAGCTTGACGTACCGGCTCAGGAAGTCTATTCCAGGCATATGGTGCAGCAAGATAAAAGGAACGCAGTCTGGAGTTAGCAGTAGAGGAGAAGGGTGCAGATAAGAGAGATTTACCCAGTGAACGGAGTTCCCGGGGAGGAATATAGGGAGAGATGAGAGTGGAGAGGTACTGAGGAGCAGCAGAGTGAATGCACTTATAAGTCAATAAGAGGAGTTTGAACTGTATGTGGAAATGGATGGGAAGCCAGTGAAGTGACTTGAGAAGAGGGCTAATATGAGCATAACGACCCTGGCGGAATATTAGTCGTGCAGCAGAATTTTGAACAGATTGAAGAGGAGAGAGATGGCTAAGTGGGAGACCTGTGAGAAGCAAGTTGCAATAGTCTAAGCGAGAGGTGATAAGAGCATGGATGAGGGTTCTGATAGTGTGCTCAGAAAGGAAAGGGCGAATTTTGCTGATATTATAGAGAAAAAAAAACGACAGGTTTTAGCAGTCTGTTGAATATGTGCAGAGAAGGAGAGGGAGGAATCGAAGATGACCCCAAGGTTACGAACTGATGAGACAGGAAGGATGAGAGTGTTATCCACAGAAATAGCGAATGGGAGAGGAGGAGAGGTTGGTTTAGGGGGAAAGAGAAGAAACTCAGTCTTGGTCATGTTTAGTTTCAGATGGCGCTGAGACATCCAGGCAGCAATGTCAGACAGGCAGGCTGATACTTTGGCCTGGATTTCGGCTGAGATTTCTGGTGTGGAGAGGTAGATCTAGGAGTCATCAGCGTAAAGATGATACTGAAAACCATGGGATGAGATCAGAGTACCAAGGGAAGAAGTATAGATGGAGAAGAGAAGAGGTCCCAGGACAGATCCCTGAGGTACACCAACTGACAGTGGGATAGAAGTAGAAGAGGATCCACTAGAGTATACACTAAAGGTACACTGGGAGAAATAAGAAAAAAACTAGGAAAGAACAGAGCCCTGAAATCCAAGTGAGGACAGCGTATCAAGGAGTAGGCTGTGATCAACAGTGTCAAAAGCAGCAGATAGATCGAGAAGAATGAGGATAGAATAGAGACCTTTGGATCTGGCTAGGAACAGATCATTGGAGACTTTAGCAAGCGTTGTTTCAGTTGAATGAAGGAAGCGAAAGCCAGATTGAAGTGGATCAAGAATAGCTTGAGATGAAAGAAAGTCAAGGCAACGGCGATGAACAGCACGTTCAAGTATCTTGGATAGGAAAGGGAGGAGGGAGATGGGGCGATAGTTGGAAGGACAGGTAGGGTCCAATGAAGGTTTTTTAAGGAGTGGTGTGACTACGGCATGTTTGAAGGCATCAGGAACAGTCACAGTGGACAGTGAAAGATTGAGGATATGACAGATAAAAGGGATGACAGTAGGAGAGATAGTGTTAAGTAGATGGGTAGGAATAGGATCAGAGGAACAGGTAGTTAGTTGCGAGGAGGAAAGAAGATGTGTAGTTTCCTCTTCAGTGATTTCAGAAAAGGAAGAAAAGGAGGCAGGGGTTGGAGAGTTGAGAGAATGGACTAAAGGAAGGAGAGGTGGAGGTGTCCTGATTGAGAATTCAAGTTTAATCTTGTGAACCTTATCATGAAAGAACTCAGCCAGAGTCTGGGGTGAAAGTGAAGTTGGAGGTAAAGGCACTTTGAGGAGAGAGTTCAGTGTGGCAAAGAGACGACGAGGGTTTGAGCCAAGAGAATTAGTCAACTGGATGTAATAGTCCTGTTTGGCAAGTTAAAGAGCAGACTGGAAGGAGGTCAGCAAGAATTTGAAATGTATGAAGTCAGCATGGGCACGGGATTTCAGCCAAAGGCATTTGGCAGAGCGGGCACAGGAACATAGGTAGCTGATTCTAGAGGTCAGCCAAGGTTGGGGCTTAGTACGTTTTACAGAATGGGGAATGAGAGGAGCAAGAGTATCCAGAGCAGAGGAGAGAATAGTATTATAGGAAGAGATAGCCTCGTTGACAGTCTTGGATAACATAGTGGTAGAGAAGAGATTTGAAACACTGGAGGACAGAGTAGAAGGGTCAATAGCCTGAAGATTCCTAAATGTATTGGTTAAGATTGGACGGGACTGGAGAGGAGGGTTTTTAAGTGTGAAAGTTATCAGATGATGGTCAGAGAGGGGAAGAGTTGAGGCACAGAAACTGGAGAGTGAGCAGTTTGAGGAGAGGATAAGATCAAGACAGTGGCTGTTCTGGTGAGTGGGGGCAGTGGAGCACAGTTGAAGATTGAAAGAGGATGTTAAAGCAAGAAACTGCGAAGCATAAGAATCAGAGGGATCATTAGCATGAATGTTAAAATCCCCAAGAATGAGGGAAGGAGATGAAGGTTCAAGAAAGAAGGAAAGCCAAGCATCAAAGTCAGTGAGAAAGGAAGAAAGGGACTTATCAGGGGGTCGATAAATGACTGCTACTCGGAGAGGCAGAGGAGCAAATAGACGGATGGAGTGGACTTTGAAGGAAGAAAAACAGTGAGACAGAGGTAGAAGAAGAGGTTGAAATCTACAAGAGGGTGAAAGTAGTAGCCCAACACCACCTCCGCGGCCAACCGGCGAGGAATATGGGAGAAAAGATAACCTCCATGGCATAGGGCCGCAACTGAAGCAGAGTCTTCAGGGTAAAGCCAAGTTTCAGTTAGGGCAAGCAGATGGAGAGTATGAGAGATAAAGAGGTCATGGATATAGGAAAGTTTGTTACAGACAGATCGGGCATTCCACAGAGCGCAAGAGAAAGGCAGAGAAGTGGGGGGGGGGGGGGGGGGGGGGGGAGGAGAGGAACAGAAATTAGATTGGAGATATCATGGTGTGACCTGCACAAATAGGATGAGAGCTGATGTGGAGGACCAGGATTGGGATTAATGTCCCCAGCAGAGAGCAGGAGAAGGAGTAAGAGAGTACAGAGAAGAGTAGGAGAGGTATGACGTCAGCGACGAAGGCAACGAAGGCGAGATGTACTCAGATAGAAAGGAGATGGATGAATAGAAGGAAGAAAATGTTTAAGGTTGAGAGCTGAGAAAAAGGAAGAGGAAAAAAGAGATGGTGAGATGATGAATACAGATGGTGGACAATGTGTTCCTGCAGTGTACAGTGGTTTAAGATGGAGAAACACATTAGGAAGGGACAGTGCCAAGAAGAAAAAGTGTACTGGAGTCATAAGTAGTAACTGGGAGAAAAAATAGATGTAAAGAGAAAAATGCCCTACGTGCCGTTAGGCGCGCGGCACCTAGAGTGGAGGCCCTGAGTGGATCGGAGTGGACCTAGGAGTCACCCCGGAGAAGGCTGTAAAGGATATGCAGATGAGCTGCAAGTCCTTCACAGCACCTGAAAGGCAGCCGGTGGTAGAGCTGGGCACCTCTCAGCTGAGGAAAGGCTTACCAGGGGTTAGGCCGAAGCCAGCATTTCTCCCCCTGAGGGTCGCCTGATCCTAGCCAAAAAACACCTGGAAACCCTGGGCACTTGGAGTGAGGGCCCTGGGAAGATCGGGGTGGACCGGTGAGTCACCCCGGATATAGCTGTGAAGAAATGCAGAAGGGCTGCAAGTCCTCCACAGCAAGTATCCACACAAGTAATGCACAGCCAACCAAAAAGATTCGAGGCATGAATAAACATGTGAATAAAGGTGAGCCAGTTAATGTATTGTAGTCAGATTTTCAGAAAGCTTTTGACAAAGTTCCTCTTGAAAGACTCCTGATAACATTAAAGAGTCATGGGATAGGTGGCAATGTTCTGTTGTGGATCAAGAATTGGTTATTGGATAGAAAACAGAGAGTAGGGTTAAATGGCCATTTTTTCTCAGTGGAGAAGGGTGAATAGTGGAGTGCTGCAGGGATCTGTACTGGGACCAGTGCTGTTTAACATATTTATAATTGATCTGGAAATCGGAATGATGAGTGAGGTGATTAAATTTGCAGATGATACAAACTATTCAAGGTTGTTAAAACACATGCAGACTGAAAAATTGCAGGAAAATCTTTTTGAAATTGGACGTTTGGGCATTCAAATGACAGATGAAATTAAATGTGGACAAATGTAAAGTGATGCACATTAGGAAGAACAATCTGAGTCACAGTTACCTGATGCTAGGGTCCACTTTGGGGGTCAGCACCCAAGAAAAAGATCTAGGTGTTATTGTAGATAATACACTGAAATCTTCTATTCAGTGTGCTGCAGCAGCCAAAAAAGCAAACAGGATCCTAGGAAGTATTAGGAAAGGGATTGTAAATAAGACCTACAATACTATAATGGCTCTATATCGTTCCATGGTGTGACCTCTTCCTGAATATTGAGTTCAGTTCTGGTCATTGTATTTCACAATATATATACAGTGCAATCCGCTTAAGTACAAGGGTCTGGGACCAAAGAAATACATGCAGTTAACCGGAGCATGCACTTAACCATTTTGACCCAAAGAAGCTTGACATCTGATAAACATATGTACAGTACTGTTTATTATACATACAGTATACAGTCTCCGTTAACTGACGTTAGGCTTACTTGAAGTAATCAGTCATAGTCCTCTGTACACTCTTGTGTCTGTGAGTTCCATAGACTACATCTGCCAGACGGTAAAACCTGCCATAGCACTGACATCCAGTAGCCTCCAGATAGACCCGCATGGTGTTGAGATTCTCCAGCGCTCTTGCAAAAGTGACAGGAGGTTGTTGAATTTCGTCAGCATGTGCCTAGCAGCTCATTTCATCATCTGTTTCATCATCAGCCGTTGCCTGCGTGTAGGCGCATATCTCGACATCGGTGCTGTTGTCAGCTGTTTGTAGATTGTAATGAACAGATACGTAGCGATGAAACTCCTCTTCACTAACATTGGCTGGGATATCAATAGCCTGTTCATCTGACGCATTTGCAACAGCTGCATCTGTTTCGTCCCTCTCCACATCCTTAACAAAGCTTGCCCGCTTGTAGCAGTTCGCAATGGTTGTCTGTGTAACATGATTCCAGGCTTCTTTCTGCATATATAGGGAATCCAACAGCAAGTTTATCTTTGCCAGTCTGGTCATCCATAACGCTCATCAGACGACGTAGCACAAGAGCCTGATAATGTTGTGAGATATTGGTTATTATGCCCTGATCCATAGTGTTTGGTGGCAAGAAGACCATCTTGACGTTTGACAGCCTGATATCATCACTGTGTGCAACACAATTATCACAAAGCAACAAAATCTGATGCTTTTGTGCCCGCATTCTAGTGTCTAACTTCTTTAGCCACTCTTCCAAATTTCCCCAGTCATCCATGAATTTGCATTAGCCTCATATGACACAGGAAGTCACTTAACATTCTTGAAGCAACGGGGCTGTTTGCTCTTTCCAATGACGAGTGGTTCCAACTTCTCACTCCCATCCATATTGCAGCAAAAGAGGATCGTCAGTTGGTCCTTCGACATTTTACTTCCTGTAGTTTTGGCTTGTTTGAATGCAAGTCTTCCATCAGGAATCGTTCACCAGTAGAGACCGTTTTCTTCAGCATTGAAAATGTCACGAGGTACAAACTCGTTCAAGATGGTAGGAAGAACTGAAACAACCCAATTTTCAGCACCAAAATCATCAGCATCTTGTTTTTCACCATGCTGTTTCTTGAATTTTATGTTGTTCCTCTCCTTCCATCTTTCCAACCATCCAACAGTGGCTTTCAGCTAGATGATTAGCTTTCTCCATAAGCAGTGGACCACTGACAGGAAACTGTCTGCTCCTGACTTGAGAAAACCACCAAAGAAGAGCATCTTCTACATCCTCAGCTTTCCCCGCCCATTTTTGTTTCCTGTATGGATTTGTATTGTTTTGCCAGTCTTCCAGAAGCTGATCTTTCTGCATCAAGATACGACTCCAATGTACACTCTAACAACATTCTTTCACTTATTTTGCCTGTGGCAGTTAACCAACGAGATTTCAAATTTAGAGAGCCTTCCAAACTCATGATATCACAGAGTGCAGGTACTGTGCCTTCAGAAGACTACAGAAGAGCTCCTTTGGGGATACATTTATTTTTATTTTATTTTTGTTTCATTTGTACCCCGCACTTTCCCACTCATGGCAGGCTCAATGCGGCTTACATGGGGCAATGGAGGGTTAAGTGACTTGCCCAAAGTCACAAGGAGCTGCCTGTGCCTGAAGTGGGAATTGAACTCAGTTACTCAGTTCCCCAGGACCAAAGTCCACCACCCTAACCACTAGGCCACTCCTCATCAATTTTCAAGCAGCGCACCTATGGAGTATCTCAATGAGCTAACTACTTGAGAAGGCATATTTGCCCACCCCAAGTATATTAAGCCCCTATACTAACATTGGGATCTGATTTGGCAACCGGTTCATTGGAAGCTGCTATTAGAGGATCAGACAGCCATGGAAGGCAGACCAGCTTATGTCGCTGTATTTTATAAGTTTTTGTACACTCAGAAGACTCAAGACCCATTTGCAGATTCTGGGACTATGGGACCCTCATTTGAAGAAGATAATAAACATGGCTGCATTTCAATAAAAAATTTAATTGTGATTAATCGCATGCTTAAAATTATTTTATTTAAATTTTTCCCACTGCAGCTCCTTGTGATTCTGCACAAGTCACTTAACCATCCATGAAAAGATAAGAAATATAAACTACAAATTGAAAAATTACAAATTAAAGAATCTAAAACAGCATGCAGAATAGCTATAAACAGCCTTAGTTTTCACAGCCTAGTTTAAAAAAGCAAGCTAATATAAAGAAAGATAGATAGATAGATAGATAGATAGATAGATAGATAGATAGATAGATAGATAGATAGTATAAAACAGGGTGACATGGAAAATTGATAGGCACTTTAACATCTGGATTTTAGGCCTCTCACATAATGAGACAGCTGATCTTAGACCTTTATGTGCACTGTGTTCTGGGGCCCAGTGAATGAAAGTACACTTGAAACAAGTCCATAGGGTGTTTCAGACAGCAGGTGACATATTATTTTGTTCTCAAGCCATGGTAGGGTACTTCTGTTATTCCTAGAATAAACAAGTCCTATTTCTAAGTATCCGCAATTCAGTTTTCAGTTTTGGGGAATGGGCTTCTGCATATTCATTCCAAAGAAGGAAAAAAAATCTGTCCATTGACATAGTCATTATGGTGAAAGGAATTAAATATAACTAGAGATTCCCTTTTGCTCTAACCTTTGAATGGATATGATAGAATGAAAGACGCCATCTCTTTCTAAGCCATTGGAGGCTGTGGAAAATGAAAACTGGGGACTCAATACTCCCAAAAGGGAACATCTCAAAGCCATTGCAATCAATTAGATATTGGGATAATGGAAGAGGCATCTATGGAAGTGATTGCACCTCTATGACATTTTCTGGTGCCTTGACTCCCCATCCTCCTTTTTTTCTTCTGGTGTTTGATTTTTCCTAATTGAGACTCTGTGGTTGTGTGTATTGTGACAAAAGAATAGTGTGTGTAGAAAGTTGATTGTATTTGGAATGAAGATGGATGTTGGATGATTGGGTGACTGACTGGAGGAAAATTATAGAGGGGGGAAGTGTGTGATCTTTGCTGATGAGTGATGGAAACACATTCTACTGAGTTTTTGTAGATCTTTTGTTCAGTGGGTGGTGACATTTGAGTAAAAATTACTTGCTGGGGGAAGAGTGTGACTTATGGAATCTGCCATCAGTTCCTCTCTAGTGACATTTTGAGAGTGTCATTTAGATATGGGTTTGTTGGATTTTTTTTTTTTTGGTTATACTTCGGTGGGAAGAAGAGGTTATAACAAATTAGAGGGACAGGGTGAAGTGCTATATGAATAAGCTGTATAGGGGTAAAATGATTATGAGAGGGATGTTTACTTAGATTATGTGGGAATTTTCTACACTATTCTTTCCTACCAAATTTATTTTTTGGAATGTGATAGGACTAAATCATCTAATTAAAAGAAAAAGCATACTTAATGAAATTTGTAAGATATAAGCTTAGATGTACCCGGTGGTAATCGGGGAGTGCCACATGCTGGCCAATTACTGTTGGGTTAACATGGGAGCCCTTACCACCATCTCAATGGATGGTGATAAGGGCCCCCTCCTGAAATGGCTGCACGGCAAGTGCTTTACTTGCTGCCTGGCCATTTCCTGTAGGAAAGCGAGACTTCCTTTTACCAACTGTCGTAAAAGGGGGCCTTGGTGTGCGTGTAAAACACGTGCCGATACCAGCGCTGTCCCTCTTTTGCCGCAGCTTGGTAAAAGGGGCACTTAATGAATTTCTTCCCTAAACTATCAGTCTACCCGGGTACTGACAATATAAATATTGAAATTCTCTGACTGATAGAATTCCATGCTCTTTGGCCTCCTCCAATAAGATTTTACTTTCCTTGAAATATTGGTGTAGGATCCTGTGATAACCTTTGGTAGAATGGTTCAGCTAATAATTGATTTTAGGCTTCTACTCAATAATCCTCATTATTTTGGTTTACCATGCTCTTTTGTATTTCTGCACTTGGGTAGGAGGGTAGAGATTGGTAAGCTCAGCTCAGGAGCGAGACCTTGGGGTGATTGTCTGAATACTTAAGGTAACAAAACAGTGCAACAAGGCTGCCCTTTACTATTCGTATTAACATTAGATCCACTGATTAGGGACATTATTGGGAATCCAGAAATTACTGGAGTTACAATGGGTACATATGACTTTAAAATATTGGCCTGTGCCGACAACCTGTTGGTGCATTTAACTACCCCGGCCTGGTCATTGCCGGTACTGCTGGAAAGCTTTGCAGAATATGGGTCCTTCTTGAGATTTTGGCTTAATATGCAAAAATCTGGACCTGATCCAGAGCTCTGACATTGTTGGTTGGGGGAGTTTCCTTTGAAGTGAGCTAAAGAAGAATTTACATACTTGGGAATTATGTTAACTGCTGACCCTAGATCTCTATATAGCCTAATATGAAATGGCTTTTGCAACATACTAGATGACAGCTGACTCTTTGGCATAATCTACTGCTATCGCTAAGTGGCAGAATCAGCCTTTATAGTATGGTCATTTTCCCCCGGTGGTTATATGTACCCTGTCATTTGCCACTTTGCCTATTACAACGGGATATCAAACTACTTAGGATGCTACTGGCACATTTTTACTGGGGAGTTAAGAAAACCTAAACTTTACTGGAGCATCTATATGGCAGATGGAAACTGGGGGGTCTGGGGTTATCCAATGAACGCTTATATAACTGAGAGTGCTTACTTAGACACGTGGCGGATTGGGTGATGGGATCAGAGGATTACACACCATGGGGGTTGGAATGGGAAATATTCTGAC
This sequence comes from Microcaecilia unicolor, assembly GCF_901765095.1. NCBI lineage: Eukaryota > Metazoa > Chordata > Amphibia > Gymnophiona > Siphonopidae > Microcaecilia > Microcaecilia unicolor. The sequence goes on from NC_044031.1 coordinate 522,113,376, forward strand.
CATGTATGCATATGCAATATCATATCATACCTTATGCTATGAGTTTATCTTGTTGGACAGACTGGATGGACCATATAGGTTTTTATCTGCTGTCATCTACTATATTAACCAGTTAGAGTGTGCTAATGTGGATGTGCTGCTTAGTGCAGAATGCCCACGTTCCATCCCTGACATGCTCCCTCCAACGGAGCATGTCAGGTTACCCAAGCTGTCCTAGGTTAACCAAGTGGTTATCCAGATACCACTGCTGAGTATCACCCTGTGGCCACTTCAGACCCAAATATTCAGTGCCAGTATTCAGATAGTGGCTAACACTGAAGATCTGGCTCTAATTCAGGCCATGGCAGCTCACATTTAAAAAACGCTGTCTGCCACCGTCTGATTATTTCCCCCTTTGTAAATAATATATGTATTTATTAGAAACCAGATACAATTGACAACTGGAAAAATAATAATCTTGAAAGTTCTATAAGCTAATGTCAGATACATTTTGCATGTGAGATGCTGATTATTTCTGCCTTTGGACTTTTGGAATATTGCACATTAATTTCTTGTTTTAAACAGCAACTAGATGAGAAGTCAATATGATGACAAAACTTCAAAGGCTAAAGAATGTGAGCAGATCACACAGGAACAAAAAGCTGAAGCTATGAATGCACTTAAGCAACAGAAAAAAAATATGTTCTTGATATTGAAAAGCTTGAAACAACCTTGCAGACATTACATCTGGATATAATAGCTTCTCAGCAGAAACACAAAGTGGAACTTACTCAGCTAGAACAGCAGATAACCCAACTTGAAAGGGATCTCACAGATGCTAGGAAAATCTGTAGACAGAAAAATCAGTTGTGGTGCTATTCAGAGAATGAGGAAAACAGTGATATATTTAAAATTAAGTATTAATTACATGGTAAAAGAAAATTTAGGTGCTCTTTTAGTAAAGTGCATTAAACACTTAGGGCTCAGTTCTATAAATGGTGTCCAAATTTGAGTGCTGCTAAAAAATTAGCACTAAGCATTATTCTATAAATGGCACTCAGAGTTGGGGGCTGTTTATAGAATAGCGCTTGTTGCCAGAATTCACGCCCAAAATTGGAAGCGAGGATTTATATCAACTGAAACCTGGTGTAAATTCTCACACCTAAATTAAGTGTGAATCACCCTTATTCTGTAAAACTACGTGCAAATTCAAGAAACACCCTTGATCTTCCCATGCCCCTCCCTTAGCTGCGCCCCCTTTTGTGATCTGCATGGATCCTGGTGCCTAAAGATGCACATGTGAATTTAAATTAAAGCCAATTAGCACTAATTGATTATAAGCACCCACTTATCTGTGCTAATTGTCTAATTTGTCAATTAAATTATATATGCAAATTGGGTGCATGCCCAAATTTGTGCATGAGTTTTGAGTGCCATATATAGAATTAGAGTGCTAGGGGAGAATTCTATAAATGAAGCTCATTTAGCATCAGAAAAGATTGGTGCTAAAAGCTATTCTATAAAGGGCACCAATTCTTAACCCGACTTTGGGTGCCAGACTTATACCTGCTGAAACCTGGTGTAATTCCTGGTGCCCAAGTTGGGCACACAGACCCATTATTCTATAACATTGCATACAACTTTTTGAATTGCTCTGACCCACTCATGTCATTCTCATGGCCACACCCCCTTTTGGGTTGCATGCTATGGGCCACTTTTACCAACTGCGGCAAAAGGGGGCCTTCACTGGCGTTGGCACATGTTTTTAACGTGCACCCAGGGCCCCTTTTTACCACAGTGGGTAAAAGGTAGGTCTTTCTTTTCTACAAGAAATGGCTAAGCAGCAAGTGAAGCACTTGCAGTGTGGCCATTTCGGGGGGGGGGGGGGGGGGGGGGAGCCCTTACTGCCACCCATTGAGGTGGCAGAAGGGCTCCCACGCTAACTCGGTAGTAACCAGGCAGCATGCGGCACTGCCCGATTACTGCCAGGTATACACTGGTGCTACAAAAATGGGAACCACCATCAGGCTGCTGTGGTAGCCCAGCAGTACTTCCTTTTTAGGGAGTAATAAGCTGACATTGGGCTTACTGCCACTTTGTAAAAGGGCCCCTTAGAGATTTAGGTGCCCAGCGTTATGGAATAGCACACAGCCAGATGATCATGCAAATCCTAACCAATAATTATCTGTTAACATCCAGTTGTTGCTTGTTAATGTCTCATTAGCCAATTAAGTTATGCGTGCACCCTGGAAGCATGCCCAAATTTAGATGCCCAAATCTGATTGACATATATATATATATATATATATTGTGATATCCCCCTTCTCACTCAGGGTGACCTGCTTCTCAATATGCAAATCATATGCAGATTAGTGTGCTACCCCTTCTCACTCAGGGTGACCTGGTTTCCACTCAGCAAATTAAGCAGGTCTCCCCAACTGCATATTTCTCAGGCCACTCTTTATTCCAGACCCTGGGCACACTTCTTCTAGCTTAACACTTTATGCTTTCATAGATCTTCACATTGAGCCTCCCCACACAGATACATGGGCTCAGTACTACACCAATACTTTGGGGACTCTCAACTCCAGGCTTTGCAGCCTGCTTCTCTCAGAACTTTGGACACACAGTCCCCCCCCCCCCTTCTGAACCCACAGTTCTAGACACACAGTCTTTTCTTCTTTGGATACACAGTTCTAGACACACAGTCTTTTCTTCTTCGGACACACAGTCCCTCCACTGAACACACAGTTCCTATAACTACTGAGGACACACAGTCAAACACTAATGCTTTAGGGACTTCTTACCCCAGGACTTTCAGCCTGCTGATCTCCTTGGGACACCCAGTCCACCCCCAAGTCCATCAGGTTAGCCAGTATCTTTCAGGGGCTCTCTCTTCTTCTGCTGCTAGCTCACTTCCCTTCCTTTCACCACTCAGGTGGGGTATAAAGTGGTTAATTAGCTACACAGGACCCAGCCCATAACCGCCCACACCTGTGGACCTCCCAGGGCTCTCCCCGGTCCTAGCGACCTCCACCTTCTTCTACGCCCTCTAGTGGCCCACACCGTATAGGACACCCTCTTACTTATCACAATATATATATATATATGTATATATATATATATATATATATATATATATATATATACACTAGTAAAAAAGGCCCATTTCTGTTAGAAATGAAACAGGTGCTAGCAAGGTTTTCCTTGGAGTGTATGTTTCAGAAAGAGCATTGTGTGAGAGATGGAGTGTGTGTGTCAGAGAGAGAATGTGAGAGAGAGGGAGAGAGACAGAGTGTATGTGTTTGTGCGAGAGAGAGAGTGTGTGAGAGACAGTGTTTGTGTTTCTGTGTGACACTGTGTGAGAGAGAGGGACAAAGACAGTGAGTGTGTGAGTGAGAGTGTATGTGGCAGACAGAGAATGAGTGACTGTGTGTGTGGTGTGAGGAACCCCCTCACCCCCTCCCTCTCCCCTGCCCCCTTGCAGCCAGGCATGTGCAGCGACCCTCCTCTCCCCGTGTTCCCCCTGCAGCCACCCATGTCCAGCATCCCCCTGCAGCCACCCATGCCCATCAACCCTCCTTTCCCCCTGCTGTGTCCTTCCTATCTCCCCTGCTCCCCCTGCAGCCACCCATGTGGTCTCAGCCCCCCCCCCCCCTCAGCATCCCTCCTGTACCCCTGCAGGCACGCATGTGCAGTGTCCCTCCTCTCTCCCCTGTCCCCCCTGCAGCCAGCCATGTCCAGCGACCCTTCTGTCCCCCTGCCCCCCCTGCAGCTACCCATGTCCAGCGACCCTCCTCTCCTGTGCAGCCACCCATGTCTGAGGACACTCCTCTCCTTTTTCCCTGTTCCTCCCCTGTGGCCAGCCATGTCCATCGACCCACCTGTCCCCCCTGATGACCGCCAACCCTTCTGTCCCCCTGCCCGCCCTGCAGTGTCCGTCCTGTATCCCCTGTCCCCCTTGCAGGCACCCATGTGATGTGTGGAGCCCCATCCCTATCTCCCTGTTCCTTGCCCCCCCTGCAGCCACCCATGTGCAGCGACCCTCCCCTCCCCCTGCTTGCTTCCTTCCAGCCACCCATGTCCAGCGAGACCCCCCTTCCCCCCCAGCCGGCGCAGCACCCAAAGAAAGCCCCTTGTCCCCCCCTTTGCGCATCACCCGACCCCCCCCCCACTGTGGCACATCACCAAGCCCCTCCCCCCTCATCAACCCCCTCGCCACCCGCAACCACTAATACAAACTGTGTCCGGCGGCTGCTGCTTCTGCTATTCAGCAGCAGCAGCCCGTACATAAAGAAAAAAAAATCCTCCTAAAACGTACCTCCGTTGAGAAGCATCTCACATTGGCTGAAGTCTCAGCATGCGCTCCTCCTCTCCCCTCTGACGTCTCGACGTTTCTCCGGGGTCTTCCGGCAGGGGCACTAACGTTGAGGGGAGAGGAGGAGCGGCTGCAGAGATGTCAGCCAATGTGAGATGGTTCTCCACGGAGGTGCATTTTAGGAGGTTGTTTTTTTGTTTGTTTGTTTGTTTGTTTTCTTTATGTACGGGCTGCTGCAGCCGCCGGACAGAGTTTGTATTAGCGGTCGCGGGTCGTGAGGCGGTCGATGTGGGGGGGAGGGGCTTGGTGAAGCGGCGGGGGAGGGGTTGGGTGATGCGGCAAGGAGGGAAGGGGGTAGGGGCTTTCTGATGCCCCGTTGCACGGGTTGTTGTGGCGATGCGGCGGGGGGGGCACTTAGAGGTGCACCGTCGAGGCTGTTTGTGTGTGTGTGTTCGTGTGTGTGTGTGTGTTTGTGTTCGTGTGTGTGTGTGTTTGTGTGTGAGTTTGTGTGTGTGTGTTTGTTTGTGTGTGTGTTTGTTTATGTGTGTGTTTGTGTGTTTGTGTGTGTGTGTGTGTTTGTGTTTCTGTGTGTGTGTTTGTATGTGTGTTTGTGTGTGTGTGTTTGTGTGTGTGTATGTTTGTGTGTGTGTTTGTGTGTTTGTGTGTGTGTGTGTTTTTGTATGTGTGTGTGTTTTTGTGTGTGTGTGTGTGTTTGTGTGTTTGTGTGTGTGTTTGCGTTTGCGTGTGTGTTTATGTGTGTGTATTTATGTGTGTGTGTGTTTGTGTGTGTGTTTGCATTTGTGTGTGTGTTTATGTGTGTGTTTGCGTTTGTTTGTTTGTGTGTTTGTGTGTGTGTTTATGTGTGTGTATGTGTTTATGTGTGTGTATGTGTTTGTGTGTGTGTTTCTGTGTTTCTGTGTGTGTGTTTGCATTTGTGTGTGTGTTTATGTGTGTGTGTTTGTGTTTGTTTGTGTGTGTGTGTGTATTTGTGTGTGTTTATGTGTGTGTGTGTTTATGTGTGTGTGCGTTTGTTTGTGTGTTTGTGTGTGTGTTTATGTGTGTGTGTGTGTGTTTGTGTGTTTATGTGTGTATGTGTGTTTGTCTGTGTGTTTATGTGTGTGTGTGTGTTTGCGTGTGTGTGTGTTTGCGTTTCTGTGTGTGTTTCTGTGTGTGTGTGTGTGTTTGCGTGTGTGTGTGTTTCTGTGTGTGTTTCTGTGTGTGTTTGTGTGTGTTTGCGTTTGTGTGTGTATGTGTTTGTGTTTGTGTGTGTGTTTATGTGTGTGTGCATTTGTTTGTGTGTTTGTGTGTGTGTTTATGTGTGTATGTGTGTGTGTGTTTGCGTGTGTGTGTGTTTGTCTATGTTTATGTGTGTGTGTGTGTGTTTGCGTGTGTGTGTGTTTATATGTGTGTGTGCATTTGTTTGTGTGTTTGTGTGTTTCTGTGTGTGTATTTCTGTGTGTGTTTGTGTGTGTTTATGTGTGTGTGTGTGTTTGCGTTTGTGTGTGTGTATGTGTTTGTTTGTGTGTGTGTGTGTGTGTTTGTGTGTGTTTGTGTGTGTTTATGTGTGTGTATGTGTGTGTATGTGTTTGTTTGTGTTTGTGTGTGTGTTTATGTGTGTGTATGCATTTGTATGTGTGTGTGTTTGTCTGTGTGTTTGTGTGTTTATGTGTGTGTGTGTGTTTATGTGTGTGTGTTTGCGTTTCTGTGTGTCTGTGTGTTTATGTGTGTGTGTGTGTTTATGTGTGTGTGTTTGCGTTTCTGTGTGTGTTTATGTGTGTGTATGTGTTTGTGTGTGTGTTTGCGTGTGTGTGTGTTTATGTGTGTATGTGTTTGTGTGTGTGTGTTTGTATGTTTCTGTGTGTGTGTGTGTGTTTGTGTGTGTGTGTGTGGGGGGGGGGGTTGCGGGTGGCTTTTGAGGTCGTGTGGTTGGGGAGTTTGCCAGCAGTCTGTAGCGATTCCTAGGCAGGGGGAGGAGTACGGAAATACTCCCCCTGCCTGGGTCGTTGTTTGTTGGAGGGGGTTGCCAGTTGGTATGGGTGCCTTTATGGATCCCTTTACTCTCTGTGTTCCGCCCTCGAGGGCGGGGCAGAGAGACATGGTGAGTTGGATGGCTTCACCACCATGAACTTACGAACTGTTTAGGGATTTTGCAGATGGCTTCAGCAGGTTGTCTTCAGAATTTTGAGGTAGCGTTTTATGTACAGATGGGGCGTGGCTGAGGGCGGGTCTATGAGTGAGGGTGACTGGTCCTAGCCTATGAAGACTACAGGATTTTTGTGCTTCTCTGCCTTGGAGTGAGCTTCTCTGCCTTGGAGTGAGCTTCAGAACGTTCAAGGTGGGATTTATTAATATACTAGCAAAAAAGGCCCGTTTCTGACACAAATGAAACGGGCGCTAGCAAGGTTTTCCTCGGAGTGTGTGTGTTTGGGAGAGTGTATGTGAGAGTGAGTGTTTGAGAGTCAGAGTGAAAGTGTGAGTCCAATCCATGCTCCTCTGTCACCTGGCCCCTCCATTCATCCCTATCCAGCAATTCCGCTGTCTCCCTGAGGCCTGCCCTGCAATCCATATGCATCCATGGCCATCTGTCCCTTCCATTCATCCCTATCCAGCAATTCCCCTCTCCATGAGTCCTGCCCTTCCAATCCATGCTCCTTTGTCACCTGGCCCCTCCATTTTTCCCTATCCAGCATTTCCCCTCTCTGCCTGAGGCCTGCCCTGCAATCCATATCCATCCATGGCCATCTGTCCCCTCCATTCATCCCTATCCAGCAATTCCCCTCTCCCTGAGTCCTGCCCTTCCAATCCATGCTCCTCTTTCACCTGGCCCCTCCATTCATCCCTATCCAGCAATTCCCCTCTCTGCCTGAGGCCTGCCCTGCAATCCATATGCATCCATGCCCATCTGTGCCCTCCATTCATCCCTATCCAGCAATTCCCCTCTCCCTGAGTCCTGCCCTTCCAATCCATGCCCATCCATGCTCATCTGTCACCTGGCCCCTCCATTTTTCCCTATCCAGCACTTCCCCTCTCTGCCTGAGGCCTGCCCTGCAATCCATATCCATCCATGGCCATCTGTCCCCTCCATTCATCCCTATTCAGCAATTCCCGTCTCCCTGAGTCCTGCCCTTCCAATCCATGCCCATCCATGCTCATCTGTCACCTGGCCCCTCCATTTTTCCCTATCCAGCAATTGCCCTGTCTCCCTGAGGCCTGCCCTGCAATCCATATCCATCCATGCCCATCTGTCCCCTCTATTCATCCCTATCCAGCAATTTCCCTCTCTCCCTGAGTCCTGCCCTCCAAATCCATGCCCATCCATGCTCCTCTGTCCCCTGCCGCCTCCATTCATCCTTTTCCAGCAAGTCCCCTGTCTCCCTTCCATGACCCCCCCTTGCATCCATGCTCCTCTCTCTCCCATGTCCCAGCCTGGGCCGCCCTCTTCTTCCCCCCCCCCCTTCGCATCCATGGTGTCGTTTCTCCCCTGCCCTCCCGCTCCCATTGTTTTTCTTTTGTGGCCACCCTCTTCGCTCCCCCCAACATGGTTTTTATTTTTTTTTCTTGTTTTTAAATGTACCTCCGTGGTTCCGGCAGCGAAGCGTCAGGGAAGGAGGCGGTGCTCCCGACGTCTAGGTTTCCCTTCGCTGTGTTCCGCCTTCTTTTGACGTCATCCTTGACGTCAGAAGAAGGCGGAACACAGCGAAGGGAAGGCTAGACGTTGAGAGCGCCGCCTCCTTCCCTGACGCTTCGCTGCCGAGCGTTGCGATTGGATGAGTGTCATTGCTCCGCCCTCGACGTCATCACGTTTGACGCGTGGGCGGGGCAGACACAATGCGATCTCACCCCCTTCACTTTTGGCTAACAAAGGCTTCATTCGAACGTTGGAGGTGCGTTTTATATATATATATATATATATATATATATATATATATATATATATATATATATATATATATATATATATATATATATATAGGGGTTAACATGCAAATTGGTGTGCAAACATGGTAACTGCTTTTGTATTATTTTTACAATTAGTGAATGCTAATCTACATGTTGAGGGCATTTTGTGTTGGGGCATAACTAGACAGGGTATGGGCAGAAAATGAGCAGAGAGAGTATATTGCAGTTAGCGTGTGGAAACTACCATGAAAATTATGCAGTTAGCATGAGTCTACTTAGCACCAAGTGCATCTGCGCTGTGACCAGGATACCTCATGCTAAAGGATCTTTTTACACATGATCTGCAAAAGAAATGCTGCACACACACACACTCTAATAGATGCCACATTCAATTTTAATTTACCACACATTGATTTCTTGTATTTGAGTGAGGTAACTGTAAAATTTAACGTACTTTATTAAAAGAACATCTTAGTTACATAAGACAGAAAATGTGGCATATCTGTCCTATCAGCTTGACCAAAAAACTTATATGAATAACTTAGGGAGGAATTCATCAAGCGATGTTAGGGTCTTAAGTCATGTTATTTGAGCCTTTTCGTGACTTAAATGGCCCTATCAGTGCTTGACCAAAAATACCAGGCAATATTTAAGTTGTACACAAGTTAGGTAATAATGAGATGCAAAATATGTAAATGCATATTTTGTATAACATTACTATGTAAATACCCTAATACATCTTGCGGTAATAGACCTTAAGTCATGTTAGGGCTCAAAACTCATGGGGTTATTTTACCTTCCGTGAGCATTGGGCTGAAAAGTTGCAACCTGATGCTCCCAAGCCAGCAGACCATGGTACCATCAGACTTCAAGGCCCCCCAAAGTAAGCACCTTGGCACAAGTCCCACCCACCCCTCACAGGTACAAGCCCCCCACTCCCCCATCAGAAAGATAGCTCTCACCCCCAACAGGCTACCTTGGTATCATTGGTGGTCCAGATGAGGTCAAGGGGGTATTCTAGGGCATCTTCTAGGGGTCTAGTGGGCTTCTAAGGTTCTGGAGAGCAGGTCTTGTGGGGGTCTTTGGGCACAAGCAATGACCACATTTAAAATGTAAACAAATATTGGCACCTTTTGAATGTTTATTCTTGTTTTCACATCTCTAGACTGGTTACTGCATTTACCAGATGTTGTAATCTACAGGAACTTTTGCATACAACTAAGAAAACAGCATTTAAAACACTTAAGGGCCCTTTTACAAAGGCGTAGTAAGCTTGTATTCTTGGAAATTAATAAAATATTTAGAAATACTAAGCTCTACGTGTGTGCAGCGCATGCCAAAACAAGACTACTTCCAGGCTAGTACGCCCCCTGGTGGTGATTTCGGGTTTGGTGTGTGCCTTTACCACTGGGACAAATTATTTTTTTAATTTTCTACCGTGTGCGCTATTTCTGGCGTTAATCGTCAGTTGGTGTATGTTGACCGGTCACCACGCATGCAATGTGTGAACCCCTACTGCTACATCAATGGGTGATGTTAAGGGCTCAGGCCATAAATAGGCGCTTGCTGGTTACAATTTTACTGCAGTCCCTTTTCCTGGCCCATTGAAAAGAAGCCCTTTTTACCCAGACGTGGTAAAAACTGGCCTGGCGTGCGCCAAAAACACATGCCCACACTGCTGCAGGCCACTTGTTGCTGCAGCTTAGTAAAAGGACCTCTTACTTCATCCATTTCTGTCAATGAAGAGATGGTGGTCTCACATTCAATGTGGTCATTGAATGGTATGTGCTATTAGTAGAGATGACAACATTCATTAATCCTTATGATAACTATTGAGTACAAACTGTCAGGACATACTTCTTGCATTTTTAAAGGGGTAGTATTTATCATTCAGTGCCCCTGCAAGTGACTGTACATAGGTAAAACTTCAAGAACATTCAAAATGTGTATAATTCAATATAAACATTGCATCTGCAAACAAAAAAATGGAAGCACAACATTGTATTACATTTGGGCATGCCAGTGGAAAACAGAAGGGAAAATATATTTAAGTTGTTGTATGTTCAAATCACACAATCAAACAATGATGTTTGCAAAACAAGCATTTTGATAGGCTAACACAGTGGTTCCAAAACCTGGTCCTAGAGGCACCCCACCCAGTCAGATTTACAGGATATCCACAATGAATATTCATGAGAGAAATCTACATGCAGTGGAGGCAGTGCTTGCACATCTCTGTTATGAATATTCATTGTGGAGTCTCTCAAGAGGAATTTTATCAAAAACTTTCTGAAAATCTAGATACACTACATCAACCGGCTCACCTTTAGCCACATGTTTATTCATGCCTTCAAAGAAATCATGCAAATTGGTGAGGCAAGACTTGCCTTGGCTGAACCCATACTGACTCTGTCCCATAAAACCATGTTTGTCTGTGTGTTCTGTAATTTTATTCATTTAAATAGTTTCCACTATTTTGTCCAGCACTGATATCAGGCTTACCGGTCTGTAATTTCCGAGATTACCCCTGGAACCCTTTTTAAAATTTGGCATCACATTGGCTACCCTCCAATCTTCAGGTACCATGAATGATTTTAAAGACAGGTTACATATTACTAACAGCAAATCAGCAATTTCATGTTTGAGTTCTTTGAGTAACCTTGGATGTGTGCCATCCAGTCCAGGTGATTTACTACTCTTTAATTTGTCAATTTGACTCAGTACATCTTCCAGGTTCACTGAGATTTCTTTCAGTTCCTCCACATCATTACCCTTGAAAACTGTTTCCGGTACAGGCAGATCTCTTACATCTTCTGTAAAGGTAGAAGCAAAGAATTCATTCAGTTTCTCTGCTATGGCCTTGTCCTCCCTGAGTGCCTCTTTTGCTTCTTCATGATCTAACAATCCCACAGATTCCCTCTCAGGCTTTCTACTTCTGATGTACCTGAAAAAGGTGCTACTGTGAGTTTTAGCCCCTGCAACAAGTTTTTCTTCATATTCTATTTTATCCCCCTTTATTATTGCTTTGCATCTGACTTGCCAGTGTTTATGTTGCTTCTTATTATCTTCATTTGGGTACTTTTTCCATTCTTTGAAGAACAATCTTTTGGCTGTAATATCCTCTTTTACTTCACCTTTTAACCATGCTGGCTGTGTGACTCAGAAAAACCCTGAGTCACACTTGTCTATTCAGTCTTAAGATGGCATAACCTTTCACCATTATCTCCAAAATGCACACATTTTTAAACATTTTTATATATGCTTTGTTATAAAAAATAACCCCTATTTGTCAAGTTAAGGGCAAATAATTTGTTTATGTGACATATTTCCTTTTGTTTCATTCCTCAGGACTCAAACCTAGAAGGGACCAAAACCTATAAATGGGATATGACACTTTATTATGTTACCCTATACATGCCAGAAAAAATATGTTACAAAAATTAGCTGTCACATCAGAATCAAAGACTCCCATATCTATTTTGCATTCTCAATGAAGAATGATTAACATTTGAACCAAAAGCTGAATTGCACGAATAATTAAAGGATTAAGTTAAATACATAGACAGTCATTTAAATTTAGATCTGCAATAACATTTACTATTATTCTCCAAGGCTTTGACTGCTTGACAGAAACAAAGTACTCTGGGATTAATTTCAAGAAATGGTGCCAACTGTGTGCAATTTGCTGTAATTAAGACATGAAAGCATACTAAATATTCAGATTAAAAGAACCATGATGGAGCATGATAGAGAATTAAGGTGTGGCATAGAGCCAGTAAATACTATTCAGTCACAAATGTGTGGAATTAATTGATTTGACACCCAAACCAATTAAACTCTAATGCAGATTAAAAAAAAAAATAAAATTTCACAGTACAGCAGAAAATCTATTTTAGAATAGTGGAACTGCATTGGGAGCTAAAATAACCAATTTTATGTTGAATAACAATGTAGTCAGGCTACAGATCCATAAAATGGCTGATAATTAGATTGACACAAATTATACCAATTTAAAAAGTAATGCTAGATAACATGTTGGCTTTCTACGGTATTTACTAGGATTCTTTGCCATCATATAAAATTAACTCCCTCCCAATGGGCCTAATTCAGAAATGTGTTTTCTCAGAGGCAAACAACATGGGATATTTCTGAAACAGGTATTGTTATGAACTTTGTTTTTACCACTGTTTTCTAAGGCAGAAATGTAGTTGTGTATTTTCTTCATTTAAATTCTATACTTTTCCTTTGCAAGCGCACACACACACGTATGTTCAGCTCTCTATATGCAGATCTTTTAGTGGGGTTTTCCATAATCTTTTCTGTCCTATGAATCAAACTCATAGAATTCAATCGTTTTATCACAAATGGAACTCTATACTTCATAAGAAATTTGCAGAACAGGTGAGCTTCTGTGACCATCAGAATCTGATCTCCTGCAGACAAGAGAGAAAGTATAGAAATCAAAATATTGAAGGTGGTGTGGTCAAGAAAAGTATCCAAGGTGTACAGAAAGAAATAAAGTGGGATATGGAAACCATTGCATTGAAAACTGAAATTAAATATCTGCATTGGGAACTGCAGGGTGTCTATATTTAGTATTAAAACATGGACAATAATGATTCCCGAAAACAAGAATTGAAGCCACATATGTATCATAGTTTCAGCTGATATTTGCAGTGCTCTGAGTATAAAAGGATCATATTATTTAATTGAACACAAAAGAGAGCTTTGCTCTGCTGCAGGCTGAATTCTGAACATCATTTCACCATCCACTACTATCTTTGGTACAAAGATTGGTATCTATCATGTTCTGTTTTTGTCTATGCATTTGTATTAT